>NC_085032.1:7953534-8054414 GCF_963692335.1 Osmerus eperlanus | reverse complement strand
GACCATCGCCGCCTTTCACCTAGTCTGGTCCTAAGTGCCTCCCACAGTGAGTAGGGCGGCTTATCACATGACCCGGTCTGCCATGCGTGACCCCTGGTCTGTCCTAATCTCCTGTCGACTGTCAGTCCGCATAGACTTGCCTACCACTCGCTAGGACATCCTGGGAACTCCCGGCTTGACATCAGACACAGAGGAGAAGGGTGGACGGAGGGAAGGAGCGAAGGGATGGGGGGGGATGGACAGCCAAATCCTCCAGTGCTAGTGTCTGGCTGTCACCTGTTCACTGACTTTACAGCATACAACCCAACGACATAACTAGAGGGAAGTAACTCAGCAGAAGTGAGCGCTTCCGGGGTCTTGGAGCTGGTAAAACATGGAGAGGGAGGGGCTTACAGCCGTCTGCAGCGCCACAGACGGAACCAGGCTACTGGGGCCAGCTGGGCCAGGAAGAACAGGGACGGGTGTGTGTGCGTGCGTGTGTGTTTGAGAGAGAAAGCCCCCAGAATAAAAGTTTTTACCCCACCAGACCACCATACCCACCCAGACATGCTCTCATCCCCCCCCCCCCAAAAAAAATAAATAAATAAATAACCTGACCTAGATATGAATCTGCCAGATGTCCTTGTTCTCTGTTGTCCATCCCCACCCCAACCCACAGCCCATCTATCTGCCACCCCCCTACCCCCCTCTCTCTCCACTTTCCTTCTCGTCCTTCTCTCTTGGTTCTCTTAAGAGGCTACGCTGGCAGTGCTAGTCTATAATTGCAACTCAGGCCCATCAGGACTATAACAGGGTAGTCTTTGAGTCTTCCTACTGAATTCTAAGAAATGGGCATGCTCTTAGAAGTGTGTGAGTTTGTGTGTATCTGTCTGTCTGCTTAATGAGTATTTAATGACCGTTCTGTGCCAGAAGGCCATAGTCCAGTGTTCCTTCATCAAGTCCCTTGTTTTTACCAACTGACCAGGCCTACTCCTCCACTGGCACATTTCAAAGGCCAGAGTCGAGCGATAGAAAAGGGAAGCAGTTCCTCTCTCTGCCCTATAGCTGACACCTACACTGGCTCCTGGTTTGGAGACAGGATGGTTTCAGTCACGTCAAGGGACTTTTCTAGATTGTATCAGACAAGGGACAATGAGGAGACCCTCGAGTAAGTCGCCCGTGTGTATGTGAGTGGGTGACCGTCAGATGCAGAAATTCACATATGAAATCCCCTTTCTCTGCTCTCCACTGACTCCTGCCGGTTGAATCTTGTAACTGCAGCAGGTCCGGCCCCGGCTACTGTATAAAAGGTGCAGGTTCACGCCAAAGGTAAAGGGAAGGTGCACTCTGCCAAGGTGCACCCCACCCATCACCACCAGCGCACTACAGAAAGTCTTTCTCCAGTCAGGTGACACCAGCCAAAACGAAAAAAAGCACCTTTTTTTTTCTTCTCGTTCACAGTCCCCATAAATTCCCCATAGAGTTAGATTAATTTGCTATGTTTAGCGCCTGTGCGCTGTTTCTGCTAATCCCAGCGGCAGAGGAAGCATAGTCATCTGATCCAGATAGCTGTCCGTAGCAGCGACTCCGCTGGGGGCAGCTCTAGAATAGGACTCATAGATGGAGCTACTGTTATGATAGCAGGTTTTTCCTTGCTTGTTTGGACTGTTGTCTAACCTGTCTACTGAGATCAAGTGTGTCTAGACACACAGACAACACACACTGTCCACTGTCGGTGGTCTAATTATGCCTCTGGCTACTTGGGAAACACACACACACACACACACACACACACTGGAGCCCACCCATGGAGCTGTGGAAGTCTCAGATCTCCAGTTTTAAAAGAAAACTGTGTTTAAAGGCTCAACCACTATCATTAGCTCTGGTCGTCCTTGACCTGGAGGCTGTCAGTCAGGGGGTGCTGGCCCCCTCATCTGAGGTCTCCTCAGGGTCAGGGCACGTCTGGAGATCCCAGCGGGGCCGCTGGGTCGAGCCTGAGGGGTTAGGTGGGTTTGGGATGGGGCTAGGGCTGGGACTAGGGGATGGGATTAAGGCTAGGACTAAGACTGGGGCTACCTGACCTTACTTCAGATCAGCTTTAGTTCACGGTACAGACCAGTCGCTCAGCCCTGGGCCGGAAGAGAACTTAGCACATGGACCAGACTCTGAATGAAGCTTGGCCGTCTAGACCTACATCCCTGGAATATGAAACACTTTCATATTCAGATCTTTCACTTGCAACCAACTTTCCCACTCCATAGTACAGCCCAGTCACGTTCAGTGCCTCCGAGGAGATATCTAACAAGTGTGTCTGTCTGTGTGTGTGTGTGTGTGTGTGTGTGTGTGTGTGTGTGTGTGTCCAGCGCGGCGGGGGGAGAGATCTTTAACCAGTGTGTGGCTGAGAAGGATGAGGCCTTCACTGAGGAGGAGGTGCAGAAGCTGATGAGACAGATCCTGGAGGGAGTGTGTTTCCTGCACAGGAACAACGTGGTCCACCTGGACCTGAAGGTAACATGCACACACACACACACATCCACACCTACATACTGTATACACACACGCACTTACAAGCACGCACTACCTACTGTACACACACACATTCAACCCTTCCTGCACTGCACACACACATACAGGATACACACAGACATTTCCAGCACACACACATATTGTACACACACACACACACAAGACTATAAAAGACGCTCCCATTCTACCTAGCTCAACCACATCTGATTTATTATTTCCTCAGCCCCAGAATATCCTGCTGACCAGCGATGCTCCCGTGGGGGACATCAAGATCGTTGACTTTGGTCTGTCCAGGATGGTCAGCAACCACCAGGAGCTCAGAGAGATCATGGGCACCCCAGAGTATGTCGGTGAGTAACACAGCCTCCATAACACCTGGGGCCTGAGGGAAAGCTGTTTCCTGTGGATACGGTGGCCATCAGGGTCGTCCTCCCCTTTTTGAACGGCGACATCATTTCCTGTTCTGTGTGTTCTCGTCCGCAGCTCCGGAAATCCTGAACTACGAGCCGATCAGCACGGCGACAGACATGTGGTGAGTCACGCGTCACGCTCAAACCCCAAGGCGAGATACTAACCCTGCTACGTTGCCCTCTAATCTCCCCTCCTGCCACATCGAGGGAACAAAGATTGCATACTTGAGTCCTACCTCATCATGAGACACATCATCTGACCTGTGGACTCTCTCCCTCCCTCCCTCCCCCCCCCCCGCCCACCCTCCCTCCCCCCCCCCCCCCCGCCCCCCCCCTCCCATCCCCCCCCCCCCCCCCCCCCCCCCCTCCCTCCCTCCTCCAGGAGTATTGGCGTGCTGGCGTATGTGATGCTGACTGGCATCTCTCCCTTCCTGGGGGAGGATAAGCAGGAAACCTTCCTCAACATCTCCCAGATCAACGTCGACTACACAGATGTGGAGCTCCAGCACCTGGGCCAGGCAGCGCTCCACTTCATGCAGGCCCTGCTGGTCAAGAAGCCACAGTGAGTAGGACACACACACACACGCTCACACACACACGCTCACACACTCACATACACACACACCACAGAGCAGGACAGAAAAACACTGTTATTAATTAAGGATGAAGTCTGACCTGCATGTGTTTGCCATATGTGTGTGTGTGTGTGTGTAGGGACCGCGCCACAGCAGAACAGTGTCTGCAGCACGCCTGGCTGCAGTCCAAAGACCCGCCCTCCCAGACACAGGAGGAAGAGGAGGAGGTGAAGGTGACGGTCCCAGAGCAGGCCAGCAGTCCTGAGTGCCCCAGCCCAGCCAGCTCCAGTCCCTCCAGGGAGGAGGAGGAGGAGGAGGAAGAGGAAGAGGATGAAGGGCCGGTGACGGAGGAGCTGATCGTTATGGCGGCGTACGCTCTGGGCCAGTGTCGCCAGACGGATACGGAGAGCATGACCCCCGACCAGAAGGCCATCTCCAAGCGCTTCAAGTTCGAAGAGCCCTTCAGCGCCCTGCAGGAAATCCCCGGGGACTTCATCTATTGAGGCTCCGCCCCTTCCTGTCGATCCCACACTTGACCCCCACACAGACACACACACACACACCCTCCACGCCCGACTGCGTGTTCCAGCGTCGACAGCTGATTTATCCTCCACGCGGCCTGACAGTTGAACATCGGTGTGTAAGCTCTCTGAATGCCATGAAAATGCTTCCTCAGTCCCTGCCCTCCTTTGAGAAACCTCAGATCCAACATGGCTGGATTGGCTGCAGCTGAATAAAGGAGCACTGGCTTTATCCTATCATGTTAGATCTGTCATTATCAAAAGGAGGGGAGGGAAGGAAGTGAGGGTGATTTTGTAAGCGTATTCAAACAGCCCCTTCACACCTGTGTTCATACTGGCTGGCTGCATGTGGAGTCCATGGCTTCCTTCTAAGTAGTGGGCTAGTGTGGACATTGGGTCATGGCCTAGAGGAAGGGACCATGCGTCCACCAATCACAATCCAACCCCTGGCTCCTTGTATTCCCTGTGCCCTTGTGTATGTCTCAGATGAGGAGGAAAATGTAAACAACATGATGGGGGGGGGGACCGAAACGTCAAGGGAAACCTGTGTTGATTTATCTCCGATCCAGTTCTCTCCAGGGGCTAAGTGTCTGAGTTAGTGGGTTGGTGTGGGGACCGTCTGTAAAAAAAATCTACTACTCGCATCGTAAACTGAACTCGTAAGCCAAACCGTTTCTCCTCGCTCTCTCTCTCTCTCTCTCTCTCTCTCTCTCTCTCTCTCTCTCTCTCTCTCTCTCTCTCTCTCTCTCTCTCTCTCTCTCTCTCTCTCTCTCTCTCTCTCTCTCTCTCTCTCTCTCTCTCTCTCTCTCTCTCTCTCTCTCTCTCTCTCTCACACACACACACACACAAACACTCTCATTTTTGTATAATCTCTCATGTCTGTGCTGCTTTACTTTCACGGGGAGCATGTATTCAATTGCTCCTAACTACGCCTTGTCATGTGTTAACTCTTCTGTCTGTTTGATATTTTCTTTGGTGCCATTCTTGGTGAATTTGAGATGAGTGCAGGCCATAAATGGAATTGCATATTTTTTATTATTATTTGGTTTTCATTCATGATTTTTGTCTCGTGTCATCTGCCATCCGTTTATTAAGATGTTTCATTTATGTGTATTGTTAAAGACATCTTTAAGGGGATAGGGGTGAGCTAATTATATGTAAATTAAACCAATTTATGTTGTTTTAAGAGTATGTAAAAAAAAAAGAACTATAATACTGTTTTAAAAGCCATTGCACATGTCAGACCCAGAAGAGAAGTGACTTCTCATGGGTTTAATCTCTTCAGCAATAAACTACAGATCCTCTCCACTTGTATATGCTAAGAAGCACTTGTGTTGGCGTACCCAACTTACTCCAGAGTTCTGACTGTAAATGGGTCCATGTTCCATCAAACGAGCAGCTTGTTTTGATGGGAACAAATGAAATATGTACATGAATGTCCTGATACTGTAAATAAAGATTTGTCTCTAAGCCTAAAGCTTGGCTTGAACTGTGTTGAATTGTTTTCATGCATGTCAATGATTAAATTAAGGTATAAGTTGGACCTCAGTTAAAGGTGTCATAAAGATGAGTACATGGTCATTTTTCCAAATGGTCACTAGATGTCACCATTTGCTCACAATCTTATGAAGCAGTTTTTTGTCTGTGAAGTATTCAGCATAAGTTACTGGGAAATATAATTTTACAAAAGTTTCTGTGGGTGATGATCACCTAGGCTATGGAGGCGGTGGCTTTCACCGCCCAGAATAGCATCGTTAGGTCTCCACAGCAAACAGCGGTGGCTTTATGGAGGTGACTGCCCTGTAGAGGGCAGTCTATGACGGATATTCCAAGCTTGTGATGTTTGATCAGTATGAGACACCCTTCCCTACGTATCAAAGGTTAGTCTAGCAAAAATATAGACATGAAAAATAAACTGTCAGACTCCCCCGGACTGACAGTTGGAAAGAGTTGAGAGTCCACAGTTTCTTAGAAACCCGCTTTTTTAAGTCATTCTCTGGCAATGGTGTTTGTGGGGATGGGGGGGGGGATAAAGGGGGGGATGGGGGGGCATAATATACAAAACAGAGCATCAGGCTTGGAATGATCTCTTATCAGTTACACATGTCCGGAGGCAGAGAAAACGCATGCTGTCTTGCTGACGTCCTCTTGGTCTGACTTTGGCCGCAGTCAAAGAGGAAAAAACAGGCTTGAGTTGAGCAGGTCCCCGGGCATTAGCATAGGAAGAATGGCGTGTTAGCTCAACGGAACCCATGCCGCATATAAAGAGGGGTAACACAAGAGAAGGCTGTCTGACTGATGTCTACCGTGATGTTTTTCGGCTGACTGCTTACATCTCTACACCGACACTGCTGTGCACCATATGTTGAACAACGCCTCAAATGACTAGAATGAGACATTCTAGAATTCTACAATGTGATACAATGTCTCAAGCTACTCGCCAGTCTGGAACCTTGACAGTAAATTCACTCCATCCAGTCTTCACTACAGTGGAAATGTTTACATTTTCTAGAACTGTTATCAAATCAACAAATGAGTTGACCATTGTACACATTCAACCATTCTAAGTCATGCTATTGCCATGACATCTAGGTGCATTGTTGTGGGCATTTGCATTGAATTCCAGCTCCACTCCCCTGTGGTCCCTGCTACTCCTGAGAAAGAGATGGATGATGACAGGAGAGGGGGTTAGAAATGTGAATGCGTGCATGTATGTGTTTTCTACCTTTTAACTCCCCATGCCGTGGACTGACACTGGAGCTTACACAATATGTCGACTGTGGGAGGTTCGAGTGGAAAACACACACACACACAGCGGGCGCTCAGTCTGTCGCCTTTGATAGAAGTGGGGGTTTCATTGCCAGCACAATGGGAGGCTAATTACAGCCTTCTGTAGAAGGAGTCTGTAGTCAAACGCACTGACAAGAGGGCTTGGAGGCTGGGAGGCTAGAAGCACTCCACACTGGGTAATACACCCCCACCCCTCACAATGATAGAAACATATGGAAAGATACTGCGGTCAGCACAGATCGCCTACATCTTAGGAATCAGTGCAGAAGCCTGGGGAAAGGAAATTGAATGGGATTTTCTGACTGCGGCAATGCACAGTGGCTCTTGTGTACTGGCCTGCTTTGCTTGTATGTGCATTACTGTCCAACGTGGAGTGTGGTGGTTCAGATGTGTTCTATGGGGGATGCTGAGTAAGACAGCTGTGATGGAAGAGATTGGTCCAGTAAGAGAGGATATCGAACAGATCTGACTGTACTGTTGAAAAGTTCAAATCAAATCCCTGTGCTGTTGAGCATCTCTCTGTGTGTGTGTTCACTAACAACATTAGGTTTCTACACAGATCTATTGCATGGATTTCTGTTTGGTCATTAGCTGGATTCCCATTGGTTATTTCCCCCTGGCCCCTGGTCTCTGGCTGACCTGCTTGTATCAATAGACCCATTCCCAATATTCTCAACCAAGAGAAGTGTAGAGAGTGTGTGTGTGTGTGTGTGTTTGTGTGTGTGTTTGTGTGTGTGTGTGTGTGTGTGTGTGTGTGTGTGTGTGTGTGTGTGTGTGTGTGTGTGCACAGAAGCTTGAGCACCAGCATCCGTAAGGGCCTGGTCACTCCACTGCCCCACTGAGATGTTTAAATGCAGAGTTCTTGCTATTCCTGGGTTCCTTATTAGGCCCCCCATCTTCCTTTGCTCTGCAAAGAAACGCAAATTGTACCGGATCTGGCCTGATGTGTGGAGCATGCCGTGGCGAGTGGCCTCATGAGAGAGGAGCTTTATTTAACCAAACCACAGAACACAGGCCCAGATCCAGACCCAGCAGTGCTGTGTTGTGGAGTCTGACAGGAGAGGTGACATCAATAATGCAGGAGTCATGACTGAGACTCGCGTTAGCAGGGCGGCCTAACTCAAGACAGTTGAGGCTGTCTCTCTCTCTCTTCCTCTCCCTCTCTCTTGCGCGCTATCTTGATTCTTCTCCACTCTCTGTCCTTCTATCATGCTCTGCCCCTCTCTCTCTTTCCCTCTCTTGTTTATCTCCTTCCCTCTCTCTCTCTTCCTCTCTTTGATGATAGCTTTACCGACCTTGCTAATTGAGTTTGAGTGAACATGCTACAATACTTCCCCACTCCATGACATACTTGCTCTGTGACCAATATATTTCAGCTGCTATTCAGAACATTTAAGGGAAAGTTAATTGACTTTTAGGGGGATCAAATATCCAATTACAACAGTGAACAGTAGGCAGAAAATGGTGACTATACAATTGAGAGCTCTGTCCAAAGCTAGGTTGAAGCCATACATCTCATATTGCAAACACAGAAGAGGGAACGAGAGATAGGCAGAGAGAAAGAGAGGAGTGAGAGATGCCACATTAATGGTTTCATAATTCACAGGGGAAGCTATTATGTGCCATTAAGGGAGCAGCATTCAGAGAGGACACTTCCAATAAGTAACAATTACCTCAGGGCAGTAATGAGACAGGGCGATGCCTAGCTGCAGACCATTTCAGAACGGGGCACTCCCACACAGACAGGCCTGTCTCTGCGCTCATTTAGATTGATTGGGTTTTGATTTATGAGTCATCATGTTCCGATTTGTCGTAGCATATGTCAGGCCCGACAGGATGGTTGTCTTCTCAGTTGATTGCCACGGGGTTTACTGGGAAACATTGATCGTTCACTGGTGGGCTGAAAAGCGATTGAGCAACCGCGAAGTGCCTTGAAAGCATAATGCTTTTAAGCACATACAAACCTGTTACATTTCAGAATTCATAGAACTTTCTTCTGAACATGACGTTCGTACAACAGCGAAATTATATTTTGCTTCATGTATGTTTTGGTTTCTATGCAACATAAAAATAATAGGGTGAACTGCACCCGGTGCTGTCACCTCAAAGATGAAGCAAACCCTGATAATTCGTTCCAAGATAAAACATCACTATCATCACCAAGGCACACCAATTAAACAGGTCTAAAATAAATAAATAAACGCTCCCTTAATGCAGGTGCGAGAGAACACATGAGCATTTAATGTCTTATTTTCAACAGCTGTAGGCTATAAAATCATTATTGGCTTCATGATGTTTGTCCTTCTAATCTTCAAATTCCCAGTGGCAGAAAACAATGTTTGGTAATGGTTTTCCCCGAGGGCACCTTCTCCAAATGTACCTACTGTATCCGGAGACCGGACTAGCTTTGTCACTGAAAAGGGGCGTGGAATAACCTCGTAGACTACAGTATTCTACAGTAGTCCTTACCTAGGCTAATTCATGCTGTCCAGACGCAGTTTCATTTAGAAATAATAGTGCAGGCCTACTTTTCATCTCCACGTTGACATTTCTTATAGCAAGCCATCGACCTCAAAGACCTCAACCGGGCTCGCAGTGAAACGTTCTCACCTCGCTTTCTATCCCGCATTGACAGCGGGGTTACGCATAGACTCGTCGTGCGCTTTGTGTCTGCGCTGACAACTGTGCTAAGGGAACCACCGTTTCTTCATACCAATCGTTTAGTGTAATGTTATGAAATCAACATAGCGAGAAGGAAGGACTTTCACCTCTTTCTTTTTTTTGTAAGCGGAGGTGTGCTTTTTTGGGGCGGAGAAATGAAGAATCAACTCCCTTCAATAGTCCTGACATGTTGGGTGTTTTTAGAGGTGAGCAGCTCTGCATGTGTCACTATTGTCCCCTGGACTAGAGGCCGATTATCCACAATAAGCAATAACGCTATTTTTAAATGCTATTAAGAGGGAAACTGAAACGGCACTTTAGATACGTTTAGATATTGCATGGTTATCGTTATATATTGCGTTAGACGTAATTTAGGGTGTCATGCACGACATGTATTTGCTCATAAATAAAGCCGTTTGTCCTTTTCAGATGACATACAGCTGGCTAGCTACTGTGATGCAATTATCCTTTGTCTTTTAGTCCAGACTGTCCAATGTGATAGCCGTTACTGTAGTTTGCTGTTTGCTGCTTGTCAGCAAGGGGATGTCGAAATTACTTTCACCCTTTGATTTTATTGCGCTGTCTGTAGCTGAATTTGTGAGACCACAACTTTAACAGTGCTCGTTTTTAACATAAGTCAGTAATAGGCTTATACTCTATTTCAAAAGTCAGGGTTGGATTGGTGCAGTGTTTTACTTTTTTGCTCCCTTTGTAGTGTCTTGTGAAACCTTTTTATTAATACATCTTATTGATAAAGCTTAAGAAAGAATACCGTTTAATAATAGATTGAGCAGCAGTCAAATAACATAGGCCTACGCACCCTTCTTTCATGCTTATGAAACACTAAGTGTTTCATACAATAGCAGTAGGTCATTGCCGTGTGGGCTGTTTGCTAGATTGCAGAGCAATCTTTCGAATTTCGTGGCAGTGAGTCAATAATTGCCAGTTTCAATATGTTTGGCTTCGACGCACAATCTCCTGATGTGTCCACAGAGGCCAATCATTGTTGTCAGCTCGGACTTTTGTGATTGATGTCTGTTTTGATTTACATTAATACCCCTACCCCTTAATTGAGTTATGCACTATGTCTAGAAGTGTACTCTTTGTGTTCCCCCCTACAGACACAGACCCCTCGAGGCTAATTTAAACCTTTTAAGTTATCAAGCCGTTCAGTGGCCTCTCTCTCTCTCTTTCCCTCTCTTTCTCTCTCTCTCCCACACACAAACACACACACATACACAAAACCCCAAAGCCCTACTCTCTCCACCACCTCCTAGCCAGCTCTACGAAGATGAAATATCAGTTCCCAGCGTAATATATACGATTCATAACAACATGTGGGAGCTCCACTGCTTCTGCTGTGTTGTAGAGGACAGTGCTGAGGCTGAGCCCAGCCTCAGTCAGATGGGTCTTGGCAGGAGGGGAACCAGCAAGAGAGGGAGGTGGGGGGGGGGGCTGTGTAGATGGGGTCTTAATACTTCTGCTGTGGCTAGGAGGTCACGTAGGCACACATACACCCCCCCCCCCACCCCCCGCACAGGAGGATACATCTCTACCAAGCAGACAATGAACAGCTGAATTGGAATCTGTAACAACTGGATGTATTCCTTTCTGCTTGGGCTGCTATTGCTTTCTGGAAGGGATTGAGCTCATTAAAACAGGAAGTGAATTGTCCTGGGGAAGCGTAATTGAACTCACTTCATGGTTACCTTGGATTCACAATCCTAACTGCTAATAGCAATGGCTTACTAGTACTGTGTTGGCACTCGTATTTTCGCTAGATTTAAAATTACAAGAGCAACATATTACACAAACGCCAAGGGTTAATACCTTGTTAGCAAGGTATTAACCATCTTCCCCTTTACCTATTCCATCTCTCTCCCTCTCTCTCTCTCTCTCTCTCTCTCTCTCTCTCTCTCTCTCTCTCTCTTTTTGACTTGTGGCATACATTGATTGCGCATGTACAGCAGTTTTGTAGGTTAATGGCTGCAAAATGTAATGTAGAACCACAATAAATGGTGATAAGGTAGTGTAACCTTTCTTTTTGTGCTGGTTGCCGTAACAACAAAGAGTGACCCGGGCATGTGGCATGACCTTTATAGGCCACCGTCCGCCCACGCCAGTCAGACAAACTGAGTGCTCTGATCATTCACCCGTGTAATGAAGCCTTGGTCTCCTGGCGACATACATCCAGGCTGTCTTGACTGCGGTGTAATTACATAGTAAATGCCATTTAGACATGCTGTAAACTAACGTAGGATCAACCATCTTATCAGGCCTGTTTTGCTCTAATATCCAATCCAGGCTCTGAAATTGAAAAATAAACACTTTCTCTGAGCGGCTGGTATATGGGGACGTGATTGGATGAAGCATGACTGATTTTCGATCTGAATATAGTTTTTAACTTGCATAGTGACTCCCAGTGTGAAGTGTGTGAGAGGCTATAACCAGAGGAGTGAGTCAGTGCTGCTGGCAGACTGCTGGTCTCAGATCTCCACTCTGTGCCAGGCACCCCTGGACACACATCTTGGAAGGTTATGCTAGAACAAAGCAGAACCCAGGTAACAGAAAGAAGCGAGGGAGAACATTCTCCTCTGTCCTAGAAGCCCCCTCCCGCCCCAAACCTTTGTTAAAAGCACTTGCATTTATTCTTCCTTCTTGCCTCTCGTCCTCTTCTTCATTTCTAGCACTCTCTCGTACGTTCTCTCCCCGCTGTTCAACTCGAAAACCCCAGCCTCCTGGGCTGTTCTGCTCTTTGCTCGTCTAAAGTGGGTCTTCCACCAGCTGTGTGTGTGTGTGTGGGGGGGGGGGGAGTAGAGGTAGAGATGCCCCCCAGGCTTAGCACAGCGATGTGGGGGGGCCCGAGTGCAGACCGCTCTGGAGGGAGAGAGATATAGAGAGGGGGGCGGAAGGGGAGGAGGAGAGACAGAGAGTCTTTTGAGGGATTAGGAGTGACCCACCCCAGAGCCTGGGCCTGGGCCCCCTGTTCTGGTGGGGCTCCGGGTAGCCGTCGTGAAAACGATCCTTGTGGGGTTCCTTGCGCTCGCTAATGGAACGGACATCCCTGCGCTCGGAGGATATCGATCTGCTTGGGTACGGAGCCAGGCAGGGAGCAGAGTAGGAGGGTTTGATGGAAAACAGGACTGGGGATGTGTTTGCCAGTTTACCAGTTTTCCTCGTGGTACCACTGAGAAGGTATACTGCTGCTCCAGAAGACACTTTCCAAAATGAAGTATTTTTTCGGTTTGACCTCAGACCTAACAGCTGTAATGGTAGCCATACAATTATTCACCATATATCAGAGCCTGCTCATACTCAAAGTGGTGAATAACGATCGGGCTGCAGTAATCTGACATCGGAGTAATGATGAACGCTCAACTTTGATTCACGCAGCCGTTTCGACTCAGCAGTTTAATCTCACGACTAATCCCATCACAGGGCTGTAGGCGTGGGTTCCAGCAGTCACGTCGGACCGGGTGTGACAGCCAGGGAAGGGTGTGCAACGTGGAGGTGACACTCAGGTGTCCTGCCTGGGCGTGACCTGAAGAGCCAGGAGGGAATTCCAGTGACTCATAGTTGAAATCCGATTACATTTGCCCATGCACAATATGACTCAGGACAAACAAGTGTAATTTGACGCGCAGAGGGAGTTTGAATGTCCTAGAACGATGACAGTTGTCTCCCCCCGGAACCCTTCAGGTAGAAGTGCGTCAGGATTGTGGAGGAGGCCATAATTCGATGGCAACGTAACGATCACCATCGTCCCTGTGGACGACACCAGATTCACAGACCCTGCGTTTTTCGGCACCAAGACCCAATTAGAGACAGGATCATTAAAGCATGCCCAGAAGCCTCTTATCATTATTATTATTATCTTATTATTAATAAACACAAGGTAAGGTAGAGGACACCTCCCTGTCAGGGCCTGCAGTGTGTTTATATCTGGGCCCAGTGGACGTAACAGATGAGGCAGCGCTCGGAGAATCTACATCAGTGTAGGACTGGGAACCATCTAGACCTTTGAGCGAGTCTCCTGTCTCCTGGCACAAGGCGAGATGGCCGTGGAGTTCCCATGGTACTGTGGCACCCATCTCCCTGCCAGCTCCGCTCTGCCAGGCCGTCTGGTGGGGAGTTTCTTCTCCTCCACCCCGCAGGCTCCAACTCACCGATAAACACGTTGACAAATAGCCTGTTGTTTGGCTGGCATGGATGCTGTCATCCTCCCCCAACCTCAACTTTGCCAGCCTTCCCTAAGCTTGGCCCTCGCCAGCACCCCGCTGGGCCTCCTCTACCCAACCCCCAGAAACCCCCTCCACCTACCCCTGAACCTCTCTCTAATTACCGTGCCATGCACACACACACACACCTAACACAAACACACACACACAGTCATCCTATGCTACTTGTCCACACGGTGTAGAGCCCGGCATTCTCTGAAGAGGTCAGCCTCATTTTGCTCAGAGCCTCTTTGTACTGCTGCTAGTGTCGTGGCAGAACATGCCCCCCCCCTGTGTTTACAGAGTAGGTGGCGTGACTCAAACAGTTCCTCCTGACAGGAAGTATTAATTACACCTCCCCCTCAACCTTACTCCTCCCAGCCTCTCTCTCGCTCACGCCTCTGTTGGTATTGAGAGGAGGAAATGGTGGAGAAGGCGGGGAGGGATGAGGTGTGTTCGTTGGGTATACTAGCCTACAGAGAGACAGCCACAGCACTATCTGCCAGTCAAGGAGAGTTAGGGTGAGGATAGGACAGGACAGTACGGCTCGGCACACTAACCTTGCCAAGATCACATCCTCTAAATCACACTCCCCTTCTGTAACAGAACTATTTAAATCACACACAAGCTTATAGTCAATGTCATTACAGCAGGCCTTCAAATCTGAAGGAGGGATTCATAGTTTTTTTTTCAAATAGCCAGAATCTGTAATAGTCTGCAATTATCTGTGGGGAACGGTTGCATAGGGAGACATTCTGTCACTGAATAGTACATTGAAACAGCGCATAGGTAGCCCGCTGAAACGTATTGTCTTTGTTGAAAAAGCATTTATCTTTGGAAATCTCTCAAATCTCTGTGTGTCTAGTGTCAAGGACAAGCATGGGCTGCTGCCTTGTCAAATCGCATGACGCACTGGAGGCAACGCTTGGCCTTGTGTACGGCGTTAGTTAAGGACAGCCCTGTTTGTTTCTGTCTTGTTTTCTCACTCCTTTTCTCTTTCTAACTCCCGTTTCCCTCACCCCTTCATTGATTCCAGACTTTTCCCTCTTCCACGACCTTTCTTTGTCTCCCATCCTCTTTCACTCATTCTCAAACTCATTTTCCTCAGAACATATCACACTAGAGCCTAGCCACTCCTACGCAGCAAGGCAGATCCATAACCAGATGAGACATCTTTACCTTCTAGACGTGTTCTAGAACTTAGCTCCAGGGTTGGTAGGGGGGGGGGGAGTGTTCAATCGCCTGGGATGAGGTGTTCTAGAGCCTGTGAGAGAGTGTTCTAGAGCCCTAGCTCCCGGGCTGTAGCAGAGAGTGTTCGAAAAGAGCCTAGCTCCGGGAGATTCATTTCATTGATTATGAAATGACAGAGCCTGTAATCACAGACGATTGGAGCGTTGTGCAACAGGGTTGCAGACAACCCCATGCTGCTTGGAAATAAGGATGTGTGTGTGTGTTGTTACACTCCTTATCACATAACCTTTCAAATTGTCATCCAATTAGACTGTGAAAACAGCCTTCCAAAAAGGGAAGCTTGGAGCATATCTTTCCTTCCAATAAACAGAACGTATTGTCAGCTTGGAGAGGAAAAACAAGTGTGCTGTGTCCATCTCCACCGGCGTCGATCAAAACGAGGGCTTTGAAGTTGACTGCACAGTACTTAACAATCACGTCCATACCTGACATCCAATTTGAAATAAGCCCCAATTTACAGTACAGCCCAGCTGTCACAAGCAATCAGCCAGTCAAGTCTGAAACCTGCCTTCCTCTCTTCACTTCAACTCTCTCCTCTCTTCACTCCTTTTCTCTCCTCTCTTCAGTGAGTAGTAGAGGACGGTTGCTTGTTTGAGGCTCATTAGCTAGGCTGGGTTAACAGGATGTTGTGAAGGCCCCCGGAGAAGTCGCCCGTTCTGCCGAGTTCTGCTTCTTCACCTCAAGGGAAAGTGGTACAATGTACCCGGTTGACTTCAGTTGATGTCAAGTTTGTACTGTCTGTGGGCATGTGGGACTGTGAGTGTGTCTGCGCGTGAGAGAGGGAGGGAGGGGGGGGGAGAAAACAACTCACTCCCAATCGTTAATCTCTTTGACTCTATTTGTTTCAGTTTGTGGATGCCAAGAAGTACTGCTGGTATTTCGAGGGAGGATACCCAATCTACTTCATGTGAGTACTGCCTGTACAACCACCAAAGTTCAATCGCACGCATGCACACAAAAATGAAAGAAAGTCTGGCCTTTTCTTTGTGTGGCAAAAAATATACATGGACCATTAGTGCAGAATCAATGATGCTGTGGAGCTGCGAGAAGTCCTGACTACAACTACACAACACAGAATTCAGTCACACAACATGCAGCATGCACAACTGCTAGAGGCAATGTTATTCTCCTCTCCTGCTGTCGATCAGAAAGAAAGAAATGCGGCAAGCAGGAACCAATTATAGATAGCGCTGTGTGTGGAGCTTTTCTCTGGGAGTCCATGATGCTGGATAGAGAGGATTTGCATGGGGCTCTTTCCCGTTGACTCCGCGCCACAATCCTAGTTGAGTCCAGGTTCTTTGGCAAATCAGGACGGAGGGGTGTGGTCAGGAGCTGTGTGTGGTTGGTGAGATGAGGGGTGAAGGGGTAGGGGACTTGTGGGGTCGTGATAGGTCTGGGCTTAGGGATGCAGCCCGCAGCCCTGCCCTCAGATTATCAGGAACCGTTCGGTCAGGACTCAAGGGATGCTGACTTACTCCAAACTGAACGGGTCAGCCCCTGTCAAGGCCCAGCCTGAACACCTGCCCCCGCCGGCAGGCGTGAGGCGCACAAACAGGAATCTGACTCGTTCCATTTAAACAGCAAGGGGGCTTCACATGGGAACAAGGACCCAGGAAGAATATGAAAAGAGTTATCGTCTGTGAAGAACCGGCGTGATTACCTCTCTGGCTGTGGAAACGCTCTTAAGTATGTTTTGTAATTTAAGGACGCTTGTTTGTGAAGCCGTTAGTGCGGTGACCCAAGGTCCTCCCAAAGAATTTCAGAATAGATCTACAGTTTTTCATGTTTTGAGGCAGTGTGTCAGACTGTTTGATGTCATTCAGTCTATCGAATACATAATACATTGTTCAGCCCTATGGGAATTTATAAATAGATTATTTGTAGTATATAGCACTGCATAGTGCTTCTGAGAATAATGAAACAATCAAGAGTTGACTAAATTAGCACTGAAGTTCAATTCTTCACTGTGGTGCTTTGTATCTCTTACACAGTCTGGCAACGTGTTTACAGCTGCTGCATGACCTCAGCAGAAATGTTTTTTAAGGCAATCCTCTTCTTTAGCTCTTAATGATGTCTAATTAGTGATGTTATCTTGCCTCTGAGGTTTAAGAGTGCTTTGAAGGCCTGCTGGATTAGTTTGAAACTAATTCTGTGCTTATACTTCTCATTTCATGCTGGAGAGCTGTTGTGAGTTCTTGAGAGCTTACCAACAGCGACACAGGAAGCTGACCAAACTGAGCAATTGAGAAATTTTGATTTGTTTTCTCAGGGATAATTAGGCTGATATGAATTCAGAGCAGAAAGCTAACTTTTCACAGGGTGCCGTGTAAGCAATGAATGCCTGGGTTTTTAGGCTGATAAAAATCAATAGGATCTGCTGCAATTTAGCCAAACAAGCAGTATGTCAGGCTGATAAGGCCTGCAATGCCTTCATCACAAACTGCCTCATATTGGACCTGCTGTTCAAAATAAAGGGAATATGGATTATGTCAATACCTTTTTTAATGAAAGACAGCAATTACAGCTTCTCTGCTTAAATGTTAATATTAGTTTCCAATTATACACTCTCCTGTTTTCATCACAAACACACATTTTCAATGATTGACTTTGATAACATGCCTGTGTGTGTGTGTGTGTGTGTGTGTATAGGGTTTGTGAGTTTCTAATTTCTCTCAGTAGACCATTTAATATAGCACACCGTACATTATAAAGTCTGCAGTCCATTATGGAGTCTGCCAACAAATAAATACCCATCAATGAATAGGCCTGTGCAATAAGAAGAGTGGCTGCAGGATTCTGTTGTTGACTATTTGCTTGACATGAGAAAGTGTAGTGGCTTTTCTGCCAAAAAGGTTGCTTTCTGAAGAAGTCAGACAAGTTCAAATGCAGTGCTCTCTGGGACGGTGCTAAGTTCACCTGAGGTACTTTCCCAGTCAGCTATAGCTTCCAAGGATAGTCCTTGTGGTAGTTAACGTTAGGTTAACCAACTAGTTTAGTATTAAGTCCAGTTACATACAGTTCTTGGCCCACAACAAAAGCTACACCAACTCATCCATTACAGGAATGGAACAAAGCTAACAAATGTCAAGAAATGGCTACCCTGATTTATCAAACTAATTTAGGAATCCAAAAAAGTACGTACATATATATGTTTAAGTTCCGTCTAATTCTTATTATTGGTCTGGGGTGGTTCTCACATATGAATACACTGCCATGTCCCTGAAACACCTCTGTTAAATGTTATATCAGTTATTCTACTGGATCTCCACTGTTTACTCATCCATATCCCTCTGACTCCATTAGGCATTCCTACACCCCGCCACTAACATTCACTCAGCTAGAGGCATGTGGATTAAATGCATTGACACTGGAGTTTTGACCACCCACACTGTCAGTAGCACAAAGAGATGGGGAAGTCAGGGAGGTGGCCTGGGGGAGGTTAGTGATGTCGGGCTCTCTGACGAAGGCGAAGAGAGATTAGTTTTGCTAGAGTGGGTCTTATTTGAGTTTGGCTCTAAAACTAGGAGACTGGGCGGCAGAGGTTCTCTCAAGTGCTCATTTCCTCTCTTCTCCTCACCTTTTTTCTCATCTTCTCTCTTCTCCTCCTCTCTCCTCCTCTCTCCTCCTCTCCCATTAGATGTGTCCTTTACCTGCTGGTTTCAAGCCAGCCCTCCATTTCAGTCCCTGTTACCATGTCAGCAGTCTATCTTTCCTATTATAATCTCATTGGTGCTCTCATAGAGGGAAAGTGAGCTTGTTAATATCTTGTTCCATGGTCCATCGATGGTATGTGTCGCAATGAGCTGGAAAACATTGTCCTCATCTTGATCCCTGAATTCTAAGAGCCAGTTAAATAGTGTTAGCTAATTTGCTGCATGCATTTTCTCTGATAAGCATTTTCTCCTAAACCAGTCTCTATATCACTATGTTTAGTGATACACTGGGCTTGTGTCAGCTGAGCGAAGTGCACAATGCAAAACACAACTGCACACTCATGAATACTTTGTCGGCCTGCGGCGTGCATTCAATTCAGTCTGCAGGTCTTGCTTCCCCCAGTTAATTTGACAACTCCTATTTGAACCTTTGCGAAATCCAAACCAACCGAACCAGCCGCGATGCACGTTTCCCTAGCAACGTTATCTCATATCCCAGTTAGACGTGATAGGGTTAGACGCCACTAGAAGAGGTCAACATCTCTGAATTTAGCCGGGGCTTTGATGCAGCTGCATGTCGTGTCGTCACGCTCCTTCAGGCACCAGGGAAGAGGTTGTCGAGGATGTACAACTGGCGTTAATCTGCGTCGAGTGAGCAAGCGTTTGCTCCGTTTGTTAAGGATTGTGTCGTGCGACTGGATACAAATGAGAAAGTGTTTATTAAAGATGAGCTGGGACTGGGGCTGCTGCACTGTCCCACAGCAAAGACCGAGAATACATTACAAGCACCCCCCGGCTCACACACACACATAACCACCCTCCCCGCACACGTTCACACAAACCTGTCTTCGGTTAGGATAATAAGTGGAGAACACTAGATGAATCCTCCATACACAAACGCACAGCACTGACTTTCAAAATGGACATTTAATTCCCATAACATTGACATTGACACAAAATAGAAAAAGCGAGCATTTGTTGCTCGTTTTATTTTCGTTGTGGTTAATATGATACAGTTGGACGATTGTGCATTGAGGACTCTTAAGGGCTCTTATCAAAGAGAAGACATGAAGGTCAGTATTAAATGGGTGTATGTCTGTAAGAGTAAGAGGACAGAAGAGTTTGAAGAAATATTGAGGAATAAAGAGATTCATCCTTGAGCATTTGGATCGGTGAGGGAATGAAAGGGTTATACTAAAAAGTATATTGATAGCACACTGCCAGGTACCCAGTCCTCATACTGAACTCTGCAACACCAGCACTGAGTGTAAACCTATAGAGGCTTCAGTAGGCTATGCAGCACTGAACAACTCCCATCGTCATATCTCTGTAAGTGCGTGTTTGTACATGGGTTATACTTCTACAGGGGAGTACGCCTAACCATGGTCTGTTTTTCAGATGTCGTTCCTACGAGGACTGCTGTGGCACTCGTTGCTGCGTGAGGGCCCTGTCCATCCAGAGGCTGTGGTACTTCTGGTGAGTAGTCCTGCTTCACACCTGGCACTGTGGACCACTAACGGGCCCTTCCGGGTGCCTCTGGGGTGGAGAAACACCTGTTAAGGTCTCTCTTTCATCCATATGGCTATTGCGGAAGTGTCAATTAACCATGAAATTGGTCTCTCACCAATCATTAATCTGTGTTAACCGCATAACTAGCCATGACAAGCTCTTGAGCGATGAGAGGCCAGGAACACTTAAGGTCCCAGTGTTGTTTTTGTTCTCTCTCTGTATCCATGACGTGGGCTGCTGTGGGTAATACCTTTCCTTTACCATGGAAACGTGTGTTTTTTCACCCCACCGAGCGACGGTGAAGGAGGTGTTTTGATGAGCGGCCTGCATGTGTCCGTGTCAGGGCTGTGTGCTTTGTTGTTTCGCCCCTTTTCTTTCAGCTGTTTCTCAGCCCCAGCTGTGAGGACAATGATGACACATCTTGATGTCCTTGTCGCTCCACTTACACACACACACACACACACACACACACACACACACACACACACACACACACACACACACACACACACACACACACACACACACACACCTTACCTCCGGGCCATGTGGAGCCTGGAAGATAGAGATGTAGATGCATTTATTTAGTGGTACCGGATGCTGTTTATTCCTTTATGCATTGTGCCAAACTGTCTCTGCCCCCGGCCCATCTCTGCCCCCCCGCCCAGGCTGCTGTTGATGATGGGGGTGCTGTTTTGCTGTGGGGCGGGCTTCTTCATCCGGAGACGCATGTACCCCTCCCCCCTCAGCGAGGACCCCGCCTTCAATGTCTCCTTCACCAGGCAGCCGGTCACCACGCCAGGTGGGCTATCACCATGCCAACTACCCTGTTTTACCTCAGCATGCTACCATACCAAACACGACACTGTTTTACCTCAGCATGCTACCATACCAAACACAACCCTGCCTAACCTCAGCAAGCTACCCTACCTCACACCCTACCACACACCTTACCACACCATTCTACCTAACACTACATTCACACACACCTTACCAAACACTACTAAGCTCTATGGCTGAGAAACCCCCACAACAGTGAGCACATAATATAAATATCTCTATAACCTCTCTCTGCGGTGACAGTCGCCCTGTACTCCACAGGGCTGCAGATCGACAGAGGAGATAATAGACCAGGCACAGTGTACAGAGGAACACACCTCTATTTCATAAACTGTAATTACACCAGGCTCATGCCAGGTGCATCCGATAATTAAAACGATGTCTGATGAGTTCAAACGCTGTATAATCACCAGGCATTCCAAAACACAGAATGCTCTGTTCCCAATCAGATATTACAAGCCCGCATAAATTAGTGTGCCTTTCTGCGTAATTGCATTGTTGGTGGTTGTGTTTTCCTGTGTGCGTACGTGCACATATGTAAGTCAGGGCTTACGCCCCCATAGGACCCGCGTGGCTGTGCCCCTGACATGAGTGTGTAGTTTATGAGGCTGCTGATGTTGATTCCCTCTCTCGTTCGATCTCTCTCTGGCTCTCTCTTTCTGTCCCCCCCCATCTTTCTCTGCCTGTCATTCTCCCTCTTCTCTCTCTCTCTCGCTCTCTCTTTCTCCCTCGCTCTCTCTTTCAATCTCTCTTTCTCTCTCTCTCTCTGGAGGTCTGCCACGAGTCAGCGTGAGTCTGCTCCCTGCTGAATAAGCAGACCAGAGGAACAGATCTGATGCCAGCAGATCTCCTCTGCTCTTCTTCTCATTACTCTCCTCCTCTATTCTCCTCTCCTCCTCTTTCCTCCACTCTTTCCTCTTCTCTCCCCTTTTTAAAGAAGCTGGTCAGACTTGACTGTATTACCCAGAGGAATGTCCAGTCCAACATATCTTGTAGTTTGTCTATTTTACCATCATCTCTCCTTCCTTTCTCAGCCGTTCGGTCATAGAGATAAAAGTGGGGAATAGAGTTAAAGAGATAGATTAGACTCGGAAGGTGCTTTGTCACAAAGATTGAGTGATTCAACTGAGGCATTCTGTCTTTACTGCTCGGTTTGAAGGGAGCCTGGCACAGGATGTCATCCTTTAGTCTTGCAGAGTGATGAAGGGGAGATGAGAGAGGGGAGGAAGGAAGGACAGGAGAGGAGAGGTGAAATGAGGTAGAGGAGAGGAGAGGGGAGGTGGAGTGCAGAGGGGAGAAGAGGAGGAGGTGGAGTGCAGAGGGGAGATGAAGGGAGGAGAGATGAAGGGTGGAGAGATGAAGGGAGGAGAGGCAGTGCCACGATGCAGCTCTATATTATCCACCCCAGGAGTTTCCTGTGTAAGAGAAAAGGCAAAAGAATGCTTCTGTTACTATGTTTATCAACCCCCTTCTCCACCAACCAAACCTTTATGAAATCTTCAATTTTCTTCTTCATGTTTATTCTATATATGCTGGATCTGGAGAGGGAACCAGTTAAAGTTGGGAAAAGGGGTTTAAAAAGGGTTGAAATCTTCTATATATTAACTTAAAATGTTATGGGACTCCATCGTCTCTTGTTGTCATGAACCCTTTGTCTCTTTTAAAAACCGTTCCCTTCAACATTCTCTGAACTGCCAAACAGAAAAGAGCTGAAAGTAGGGCAGCCAATCACGGTGTACAGAGCATCTTTATCGGACATGGGCAGAAAGAAAGTGGACCTTTCATTACATCAGTCAGCCATGCGGAAAATGGACTTCTCCAATAATAATACATGGATGTTTAATTCAGTTCATGGGTTTGTTGTCTGTTGAGTTCTTACTACTTTGTCTCCCTTTGTATGTCTCTCTCTCTCTCTGTGTCTGCTCTCTCTCTCGGTCTCTACTCTCTGTACTCTCTCTCTGTCTCTCTCTACTATCTCTCTTTCTCTCTCTCTCTACTCTCTATCTATCTCTCTTTCCCTCTCTCGCTCTCTGTCTCTCTATCTCTCTACTCTCTCTCTGTCTCTCTCTCTCTACTCTCTCTCTCTCTTTAGATTGGGTTTTCTCTCCGTCTTATTATCTTTTTTCTGTCTGAATCAAACGTTTGTTTATGAGTACCCTTCAGTATGATGCACCTTTATATTTGTTCAGTTAATAAGATGTTTTATTTCCTGTTTCACTTACTGTATTTTGTCTCCTCCTTCTCTGTTCTCTAGTTTCCCAGCAACCGAGCATGCTGGGCTACGACCCCCCCCTGACACCCGCCTTCCCCATCCCACCCGGCCCCGCCCACATGATGACGTCATATCCCCCGCCCCCCACCTACTGCAACCACCCACCCCCACCCTACGAACAGGTGTTCAACAGTGCCGACAAGAGGTAACCGTAGAAACAACGACAAAGATGGCAGCGTGGCAGAGAGACGGCGGCGGTGGCGGCGTTGTCCACAGCGTGATCTCCACCATCCCTGGATCTGCTTCCTGGTGATGTCATCAGTAAAGGTGGTGTGTGATTGGTTAGAGCTGTCTGTCCGTGTGACTTCTAAGGACCTCCATGAGGTCAGAAAACTCCAAGCCCCCAGGCTGCAGCTGGGGACACGCCGCTACCTGTGGACCTGTAACCATGGAGACTGGACTGGACCAGACTATTCTGGGCTTCCCAGGTCTTTCCTAAGGTGTAGATAGACTGTAGACAGGTTAAATCAACTTTAACCTGTCTACAGGTTAATTGAAACAAAAGGTTTTATGAAAACGTTTTGGATTTTTCATCTCTCATCTATCCCTTGCTCTCCAGGTCAGTGTCCTGATGTACAGTCCCTGGTTCAGTCAGTTCTGCTTCAGATAACCATCGCTGACAATAGCATGTAGAAAGAGGGGCACCGCCCCTCAACACCTCTCAAGTCCTGGCATAGCTCAACTCATGCACTCCCACAGCACAGCTGTAAATCAGACATGGCCCAAAACTGTATTTCTTGGTGTTGGTATTTGTCATTATTTATATGTATGGTTATTATTGGCTAAATGGGAGTCCATGTCGCTCACACGCTCCACTCCTCACTGGGTTCTACTGTACTCTACTGTACACTACTGTACTCTACTCCCAGCGAAAGGTGATGACTATCAACAAGAACCCTCCAGCTATTTTTCTTTGAGATAACAAAGGTGGAGGTTTTGAAAAAAGTTGTTTACACATACACACACTCCCAGTTTGAATGACAACGACTGACAAAGGTGATGTTTTTGAGAGCAGATGGAGAACGCCTGCTCTCTCATGGAGTACTCAGACTTAACTAGAGTACCTCCTGTAGATGCTGAGCTGCAGTCAGACCACAGCACAGCAATATCTATATGATACTGGTGGTAGCTGCCAAACATTAGCCATGTTCTGTACATAGCCGACTTTAGTTATAATAAGGGGATAAGGGAATCATCTTCAAATGAAAAACTTAACAATTTCAGGGTTCACTGTCCATATTCTGCAAGCCACCAGCCAGACAGGTTGTTTTTGTAGTGATGTTAGAGCATTTAAAATAAGTCAGATTTCATTCTATGACGCCAATGTTCTAGTTTTTGGATTCATAACAATCGGACGATAATATGAGCAGTTTTGTTTGATCATCTTAACTATGCAACTGAGAGATGGTTACAGACACTTATAGTTACATATATGCTTTAATCTTTGTTGTCTCCATTGTGTTTATAAAAAAAAAAAGTCCTACAGTACGTCCCTGAGAAATGTGATTAAAGCTCTCTTTTGATAAAGGTTTTGTGTTTATTTCTTTATTGCTTGACAGACAGATGAACATTCTGAAGTTTCCTCCACGTCGCTCCTCACCTTAAGTACATCTGCACGTCTACCTGAAGATGTTCTGTATGTAGGTCACTAGGAGGGAAAGATGTCCTTGTTATTTGTTATAACAGGAATATCTGCTCGAGTCTCACATCTCTTTTCCACACTATTCGATTTGTTTGGTAAAAAAAATATAAATAAATGGTGAACTTTCAGTGTAGCTGTGATTCTCGTCTGTCTACTCATGAGTCACAGGGTGCTATTCAAGGTTGCTGCTAGCTTTTAACAAACAGACCCAAGCAGCACTAATGGAGAGAGAGCTAGGTAGAAGTTGGTGTAATGACAGCTGGCATAATATAAAATGAGATCAGGCTCTATATAGAAGTCTAATTGGCCGCAACAACTCACTGACTGTCTCCTACTCAACAGAACTTTTATGAAAGGAAATAAACTTGTTCCAGCTTTAAGGTTTAATATATCAGTAGCATACAAGGGTTTGTTGCAGTTTATCAAATGTTTACAAATTGTAAAATGATTTACATGTGCATTTAATTTAAAGTTCTTACATGAATTAAAAATAATACTTGCCAAATTGTATTTCTTCCCCCACTGTTGTTAAAGCTACTGTACAATGATTTTCAGAAGTCAAGGATTAACCAACACAGGGACAGACATTGGCATTCATAGGTAGTACTGTTTGGTGATATGATCTGGTGTTTGACACATTGAGTTTCAGAATCTCCTTTTTCATTTTGCTTTATTAAAATCCAACAATATCAAACCTGGCATGAAACGGCTCGGCTTTGGAAGCGCTAGTTTGTCGGGGAAGCAGGAGAGCAAACGTTTCCTTTAAGACACCGTCGCAATCACACAGAGTCAAGAGGCGCAGTGCCTGCAGAAAGTTTATCGTCCGGTCAGGAACATTCACTGGGCCTGAGGGGGGGGGGATCTCTCACAGCGAACACCAGGCCGCCGTTCAGGCGCTGCAGGCCAGACAGAGAGGTGGATGGAGACACTGAATACACAAGACAAACCACGCTTCCTCAGGAAGTTCAGTACGGAACAGCACGGACGGGCTTACTGACATACGAGGATGCACACTGGCACAATCCAAGGCTGATTTCTATGGGTCTTTCTTTTCTTCTGACATCCCATGCAAAGACAAAAACACCGTACCAGGTCACATAGCTGGGGGCTGATGGGGACAGGTAGAGAGAGGAGAGGAGGAGGCGAAGAGGGGAGGGAAGGGTGAGGAGGAGACAGGGGTAAGAAGAGAAGAAGAAGAGGGCAAGGAAGCACACACAGTTAGAGGGAATGGGGGGGGGAAACGAAGACAAGGAGCACATGGGAGGCAAGGTGGGGTGGGAGAGAGAGTAGTGGGGTATGAGCGCAAAAGTACAGGATAAATGGTAGGGTAGGTAAAGGTAGGGCTTGGTATGATAGAATATTGTGTAGTCACAAGGGTCACAAACAGGAATGAGGCACCAATAGACAAATCAGAACAAGCATGCATAGAATCATGAACTGTAGGTATTAAAACATCCGTTTTTGGATACACAACAGTTTGGTACACACACACACACACAGAGGCGGCGTTGATAGCATTAAAAGGCAGAGGGCTTGGGGTGCTTTTTTTTGCTTCCATGCCTATGAGGGTGGAGGTGTCAGGGGTCCGGTCCAGGGGTCTGGCCCAGGGGCAGTATCTTTCCCCGGGCAAGCTAAAGGGGAGCGCCATGCCTCACCTCCAGGGCTCCATGGAGTCCACCTCCCCACCATCTCACAGACCCCTCTCCGACCCACCCCCCACCTCCTCCCCAGAGTTCCCCTCGGAGGGGGTGGCAGTCCCAGCCCCCGGCGGCCCAGGTCAGAGTTCAAAGGCGGGGAAGCAGGAGGACTCAGGCTGGGAGAGCTCTGACAGGTAGTGGATCGCCCCCGCCATACCTGGAGGACCGAGAGAACACAGTCAGAATCAAGCTCAGCTCTGTGTGTGTGTGTGTATGTGTGGGGGCTCTGGGACGAGCTTGCATCAAACAGAAAGTGTCAAGTCCACCAATCACGGCCCACAAAGCCACTCTTGACGCGGGCAGTAACCGGTTACCGTGGCGACGAGTGGCGTAGGACTGTGTGCGTGCGCGCGCGTGCGGCGATCCCTCTCAGCAGGACACTCAGTGGGTGGCCAATCAGAGAACTCCTCTGTGTTGGCCGCAGCCCGTGTGCCCACTACCCTGGTCTTACCTCAGACAGACCCTGCTACGCTGGAACACTCTGCTCCCAACCAGGGCCGAGTCACACATAGCCATCATCAATGCGCCTCCACAATCCTCATTGTTGATGCACTTCTGTTACAACCCCCGCCACACTGACTTGCCTTTCATCTCCCTCCCCCCCACTCCCATCGCTCCTCTTCCTGTGTGCCTGTCACAGAAACACTTCCATTAGTCTGATCCCTCCCCGACGCGGCTCTCTGCCCTCTCCCCTGGCCTCGCTGGAGGAAGGTCTCTAGTTGATGGATGATTGATGATTGTTTACCATCACTGCCCTGCATGCAACCGAAACCTACTCAGTTACTGGGGGAAGACGTCCGTGGTGAGCGAAGCCTCGTTGCTGAAATGAGAACATTCTCAGAGACAGCAGCGTGGATGTATCGATCGTTAAGGAGATTTGAGGGGAGAATGCTAAGAAAAGGTTCATGTTGTCTGGCTGAAATGTTTAAATAAAGTTTGAACCTTCGAAAAGCGAGTAGGGCCGGTCTGGGATCCTGCAGCCGTGGGTACCGTAGTCCAAACACCACTCGGCAAACTACAAGAGAAGGGATGTCTGGTTTTAACAGTGAGAAATTATTCACACACACACACAGTCCAATCTGTTTCCTTTGCCTCACTCGCACAGACTGACACAAACACACACACACACACACACACACACACAGAGACACACGAGCACAATCACAAGCGTTCTCACAGACACACACACACAAACACACCCAGATGCATGGGCACACCCGCACACATACACAAGCAGGCTCACACACACCTTGCAGGCGCGGTAGAGGTGTTTCCTGTCCTGGGTGAGGCGGTAGAGGGACAGGAAGGTGTAGCCGTTCCCGGCGGTGCCGTGACAGAGCCCGTAGCCCTTCCTGAGGAGGCCTCGCTGCCAGATCACCTCCCCGCACTCCTGCGCCTCCTTCAGGTACTTCTCCTCCTTAAACACCTAGCCCGGGGAGGGGGGGGGGGCACATGTGAATGTGTGTTCTCAGCTGTGTGTGTGTGTGTGTTCCTAGCTGTGTGTGATCAAAAATATGGGTTTAGGGATATTAAGGCTATCGTCGTAGCATTTGGGTGATACTCTAAACCTCTTGGCTGATGAGATGTTAAGCGCCCCTCCTCACGTGCACGTGTCACACGGGGGACAGGAATGAGGCTCCTACGGTCACCGTCCTTATGCTACTTGGAGGAATGTAGCAGGCACAATAGCAACACATTAGCATCTAGCTGGCAGCTAATGGACCAAGAAGTGGCTAAATGATCCTGCATCCAGTTTTTGGTGCATGTGTGTGTAAGTGAGTGTGTGTCTGTGTGCACGAGTGTCTGTGTGATTGCTTGTGACTGATAGCAGGCAGTAGGCCATTTGTCAACGGAAAGAGCGTTTAACATGGCAAGGAGGAAATTCTGCTTCCAACTATCCCACATGCTCGATTCTCTGCTCAGCCTGTGTGTGTGTGTTTCTCCCTCTCTATCACACACACACCCCCTGCGGCCCCTCTTTTCTCCAGCAGTCATTTCACAGGGTGTGTGTCTGAGAGAGAGAGAGAGATGTAGTGAACAAGACAGCAAGAGTTTCAGCCTTTTGTGCAAGTCAGCTCCCAAGCAGGCATGCTGAGAGCAGCAGAAACGGTTTCCACCCTTCAAAACGCTCCCCTGGAAATGAGATTGGTATTAAAAGCAAAAGACTAATATGTCAAAACTAGGATGTAAAACGGTCCATAACAGCCGTGTGTAATTCCAAAGTCATTAACGTTCCCCCGAATCCCCACTAGGTGGCAATGTGGCTCAGCTACAGCGGCCACACTGCCGTGTTTGTGTTTGCTCCCTAGCGCCTAGGAATGGTGATCTGATGACCTTCCCTTTCACCATGCCTTTAGGGTGGAAGCAATAGGCCATAACACTGAGGAAGAGGTCCACACACAGGTTTGTTTTTCTATCCTAGTGAGGCCCGAACATTCACTCCCATTCAAAATGGTTTTATCTCTAACCACTAACCCTAACCCTTAATATAATTCTAACCCTAACTCTAAAACCCTTAAAAAATCATTTGAAGTTATGGGGCCCTTTTGCTTGGCCCAAGTTGTTCATGTCTCACTATACTTGTGAGGACATTTGGTAAACAAGACCACACACACACAAACACACACACCTTGTGGGCCATGATGAGCATGTGCACCACGCCTGGCGCCCCGTGGCACCAGTGCACTAGCCGGTCGGTCTCGTTGCTTAGCGATGACGGGTAGTTCCCTGAGCGGAAGCGTTTGTGTCTGACGTAGTCGATGCTGGGCCGAACCAACTCAGACAGCATGCCCTGATGAACCTTTGACCCTGGCTGGAGGGAGGGAGACAGGGTGGTAGGGAGGGGAGGGAGGAAGGGAAGCAGGGGGGCAGAGAGAGAGGGATAATTAGGTGTTTTTCTCTATACTGTACATTGTAGCATTACTTTGAGGTGTTTACAATTTTCCTCATGACCGATTCATTTGCGCCGTCTTTTCCCTAAAAGCTAACAGAACTGTACATTCAGACACAAACATCCAGCCACTAAGTAGCTTTTAACCATAAAGATGCACTTGGCTGTATTCAGTGCACTTAACACGCAACATAAAGCACCCACACACACGACAGGGATGAAGTGTTAGAGTTAATGGCATGTTCTTTCTCTGACGTGTCCCTGAGGAGAGACCATCCTGAGATATCCAAGCTCCAGGAGAGACTTGCTGGTAGAACACACTCAGTAAACAGAGGAGAGGTGAAGAGAGGAGAGGTGAAGAGATAAGAGGAGTGCCTATAGGGAGTTTTAAAGAGTCTCTTTTAAAGAGACTCATCAAAACAACATCTTGTCCAACATCTTGTCTTTGGAGGATGCACATCCTGCCTGAATGAAACTGACTGAACCAATCGTTGCAGTAATGGATAATTCATGTCCTGTTGGTGTATATCCAGGGTCTTGACTGGATCTATTCAAGAGCTCTGGACCCAAACATAACCAACCAAGCAGAACACCAAGGCTTTCTCTCTCTCTCACACACACACACACACACACAAACACCCACATGCTGTGGTGTGTTTGTGTGTGTCAATTTATGGACCCACCTTGGTTGACACACACACACACACACACCAACTCCCAACCTAAGCAGCTGTCTCTACATGTATTCCCAACCATCTCTGGCTCGTTAGCTGTCCTTTCTCTGTGTATAACCAGCTCTGTGCACAACTCAAATATTTGCCTGGCAGTAAACGCCTACGGGGCTGCAGCAGGAAGCTGGTGGCTGGGCCCGGGGGCTGCTGCTCCAGCCTGTCTCCCTCGCCCCCCAGGAGAAGCTGCCTCCTGCTAAGCCCAAAGGTAAACACTCTTTTAGCATGTTAGCAGTGTGCCCACAAGCTACAAAGCTCTGTCACATTGCTAGCACGCTAGCATTACTCCAGTTGTCATGGCACGTCAGGTGGGAGAATTGTAGCTTGTTAGCATGACATGTTGGTAAGGATGCTAGCATGTAAGCATTACTTCAGTTGGGAGGTATGCTAGCACGTTAGCACGATACATGTGGAGAAGAATGCTAGCAATACAGCGCTGCACATGTGGGGAAGTGGGCTAACATGTTGCAGACCTACAGAGCTAAAAGGGGAGAGTCTAGTAATCATTTTAATGAAGAGCGTTAAATATCTCTCTACCAGGGATGAAGATAAACTACTTTCATAAGAGTCCATATGCAGATTAAACCAAAATACCACATGGTTGAATGGTCTCTCACTCTGTGTTTGTGTGTGTGTGTGTGTGTGTGTGTGCGTGTTTATGTGTGTCTGTGGATGACTACCGCTAACACATGATGATAGACAGTGACCTTCATAACAGATATATTCAGGTGGAGCCATATGCCAGTAGGAATCGTGACATCCATTAGGTCCATTAGGAACTCTTATTTGACCACAGAACTACTGTTCATGTACATTATAATATATATTATATTAATATATATACCATGGTCTGGGTGAATACTCGATTCTGATTGGCTGCAGGGGTGTCCATTATCGGATGATAACGGACACCTACTACGTCATTGCAGCGAAACTGTCTTTCACCGTTCTAAATTATTCCGCTGGCTACATAGTATATGAGCCTGTACAAAGTGTCTGAAATAAGTAACCATAACAACAGGGACGGAGTCAAAGCCTCCATTTACAATTTTGAAAGACTTTAACAAGCTAACTTGTATTTACAACAATGAGTGACTTCAATATTTATTTTAACTTATTTGAAAAATGTTACTTTTCTGAATGTAATGTGTCAGTGTCACGTAACCGCTCATCTCACATCCCTTTCGCTATTCACCAGGCTAATCTACTGCAGACAGGCTGCGTCCAACACGACAGTAGCAGCAACTGTACACATGGCCGATTATTTTCTTCTTAAAAATCTTGATTTTATTTGGGGACAATGACACGGCTCGATAGCTGGCTAGTCATGTTGTTAAACATACTGTCAAATTATAATTACTGTTAATGACAACTTTGATGCGGTCATCTCACATCCATTTGCTATTCAACTCGCTCCACAGGCTGCGGCCGTACTGTAAATGTACCTAAATTTTAATTCGTGAAAATCTTGATATTGATTTTGGGACAGTGACATGGCTGGTTAGCTAGACAATCTTCTTCTCAAACATACTGTAAAATTATATTTACTGTTTGTCAACCGTACACAATGTTATTGCCTTTGAATCTTGCTAGCATAACGTTAGCTTTCGGTCTAATAGCTCAGCGAAAGGAAAGCCGTTGTTGGTTATATGAGCTGAGCAAACTTGAATGATCAGTTTGCTAACGTTAAAAAAACGTTAGATTTCTATTGCAAAACACCTGAAAACATAAATTAATGTTTGTAAAAAAAATCGTTGGCAAGTGACCATGGTATAAGCGTGAACCGTCACGCCTCCGCATCGTCCATTATACAGGTGATATTGGACACCTCGTCGGGCATTATCCCTTACGTATCTGTGATGTATAATTCATGAGTGAAGAGGAGGACTAATATAACTCCTGGGAAATTTAAACCCGTACTGATATTTATAATCACAGAAAAGCACTGATTAGAGCAGACACAGGGACACGGGTCAAATGAGATCATATCTAGATACATTTAAATCAGTCACACACACACTCAGCCCACCTGCATCAGCATGTAGTAGATGCCTGCCAGGCCGTGGGCAGCACCAACGTACTGCTTTTTGTGCCACTCGTACAGCAGCGGGCATCTCTCAGTCTTCTTCTCCTCACTAGACAGGTTCTTCCCTGACTCCACAATGGCTGTCACCACCTGGAGGGAGGGGAGAATGAAGGAAGGGAGCGGAGAATGAAGGAAGGGAGCGGGAAAAGAAAGAAAGAAAGGAGAGGGGGAGTTAGTCTCTCTTGTATGGTTTGTTGAACAGTTAGCACAAAAAACTTGCGATATGCAGACACAAATCCAAGACAACTGTGTGATCTTTCTCCCCGTTTCTCCCTCTCTCCCCCCTCTGTAATAACTCCCTCCCACGTCTGTGTGTCTTTCCCTTCCCATCTCTCCCTCAGCCACCCCCGCCATCTCTCCCTCTCGTCCACCCTCCTCTCCAGGAATCGAGGCCGACCATCATCTGAACACGCGGTGTTGAGGATTTCACAGATTAGAGCCAGATTACAGTGTGTCATATATGATGACGGCACCAGTGTATGTCACATGCTTCATTCCATACGACTAAAACCTGCTGGATTTAAACATGTACTCACTATTGAGTTATCCTATTGGATATTACATTAGAAAGAAAAAGTATTTGATATATTCGCACCAAGGACATAATTTCCCTACAAACTGCTGGAATACTTGAAACTGCATCCTTCCTCGCTCCCTTCCTGGATTTATCCTCTGAACTAGCATCGCTGGATAGGTGAAAGCAAGTTATCCTCTAAACAGCTGTGAACTGCTTAGTGAGATCAGGGAGAATAGACGCATGTATGCAGAGAGCAGGCAATTGACACAGAGCAACGGGGTATGATGTGGAAGGGGTCGAGCTAAGCTTAAAGGGTTTCGTTAAACTAAGCTTCGAGGCTTACTGATAGAAGCATGCAGGCTCATGCAAGCAGACCCTGACCACAGAACCCCTGACAAGACAATAGTCCAGGTTAAATAGTGGGGTTCAGTCGATTTAAGGAGGAAAGCACAGATATGGATTTCCTTTAATTGAACTTAGGGCATAGGTCCCATCTGATGAGGCTTGGAGGATGGTGGGGTGAGAGGGGCGTGAAGGAGAAGACAGAGGGTGGGGAGAGGAAAGGGTTGTAAATGGAGAGATGACGAGAGGTAGAGCGAGGGCAGGCAGTAAAGAGAGGAGCCTATAGGCAGCCACTGCTGCTATGCTGAAGAAGAAAGATCTGGAAAGCGAGAGAGGCGGTAGGGATCTCTGGGAGAGAGCGAGGGAAGAAATGAATGAGGGCTGGCTGTAAAGCCGCTCTGTTACTAGGGAGGGGCCGCTGCAGCAGTACTGCCTCTCTCTCCATCCTCTCTCTCTTGCTCTCTCTCCCTCATGCTCCAGTCTCCCTCCCACTTTTGCTCAGCAGTCATAATCCCCTGAGACAGAGAACCAGATGACAAAAAAAACTGAAGACTGAAGCCCCCTCTCCCTCTCCCCTTAAGGTGGTCAGTTTCAGGAAGTGTCGTCCAGTTCTGAATGGGACCAACAGTTTGGCCCAGGATATAAAAAACTCACAAGCATCTTTCCAATCCCCTCTCTCCCAGAACAAGAAATGAACCGTGATTTCATATCCAGATTAATCTGTCGAGCTGTTTTGGAAAATAAACAAGCCAGCGAACCTCTAATCTTACAATGCACCATTTGTTTTATCATTCCAACAGTTCAGTCCCAAATCCCTTTTGTGTCCAGTATACAAAAGCTTGTTCCCTTGAACAAACACACGTGCACACACACACACAACCTAAAGACTTCCACTTCACAGTCCCTTCCATTCCTAGTCTCATTTTAGTAACACACACATCTAAAGTCTCATTAGCTATCGGCACAAGGCCCCCGAAGGAGAGGCGATATCATTTAGCAAGAATGAATTTGTTTAGAGAGCTAATTAATCAACACCTCGTCTTGGCCGGCAAACAAACAGCCTGCAGCTCCCCGAGGGACTGGGCTGAGCTAGCAGATACCTGGAGCACGCTAGGATAGGACACACGCTTGCTGGGGATAGGACACATGCTAGCTGGAGATAGGACACATGCTAGCTGGGGATAGGACACATGCTAGCTGGAGATAGGACACACGCTAGCTGGGGATAGCACACACGCTAGCTGGAGATAGGACACACGCTAGCTGGGGATAGGACATGCTAGCTGGGGATAGGACACATGCTAGCTGGGGATAGGACACATGCTAGCTGGGGATAGCACACACGCTAGCTGGAGATAGGACACACGCTAGCTGGGGATAGGACATGCTAGCTGGGGATAGGACACATGCTAGCTGGGGATAGGACACATGCTAGCTGTAGATAGGACACACGCTAGCTGGGGATAGGACACACGCTAGCTGGGGATAGCACACACGCTAGCTGGGGATAGCACACACGCTAGCTGGGGATAGGACACACGCTAGCTGGGGATAGGACACTAGCAGACCACACAGGTAGTCTGCAAGTTGGGGTGGCCTGCCGAGGATGGATCCAGCTGGACAGACATGGCTGTGCCCCCCAGAGTGGTTTGGAAGAGCTAAGCTGATGAGGACAGGGCACAGGAGCACAGCCCCAGACTCCTGCTCCTCTGAGGTTGCAGGGTTGGACTCTACCTGCATCCTGCTCCGCAGTATTACAGCTGTCATGCTCTGTTTACGCAGAACACACCGTACGGCTGGGAACGCCGACTCTGCTCTTTCAGTCTGAACGGTCGCACGTGCACACAAACACACGCAGGCTCGCACAAGCACACACACACACCATCTATAAGCTGTCAGTCGGAGACAGAATCTTGTGTTCCAAACTGGAGGAGCTTCAAGCATATTTTATACGTGTGTATGAATATGTGTGTGTGTGAGTGTGGATGTGTGTGTGTGTGAGAGCGAGGGACCTTGCGACAGTCAGCAAAGCTTTCTCCCTAGAGAAACCCACAGTTCACACTTTTTGTGAGAAACACTAAAAACAAACCTAAAACAAAGCTAAGCCTTTACAGTCACCGTTTAGGAATGCCTCAAGGCAAAGTTCCCTAGGAAGAAAAGCACTGACAATAGTTCTGACAAATACCTCTTCTAACTCTCCAGATACTGAAATACTAGAAACATTGCTTGTTTCTAGCCAAAATTAATAGGAGAGGAGGCGTAAACTGGCAGACTGAGACTTGTATTTGTCATCATTCTTAATTAACCATTTGTCATTTTGTTAAGCATGTGGAAGCGTGGGTGTGTTTGTGCATATATGTGGGTATGTGTGAACATTTGTGTTGTGTTGTGTGTGTGTGTTTACATGGGAGATGATAGCAGATCCTCTATGGAAAAGTTATATTATCCAATCCATCAGAATGCAATTCCTTCCAGAAGCCTGAGTTGGGCCTCAGTAGAGAACAGATAAAGCAGGTACATGTTACTAAGGAGGCCTGTGGAGAGATAGACATCTGACTTTGTCATGTCCGCTTTCTGAAACACAGACACACATTCCTGCAGAGACACGCACTCTTGCAGTCAGCGCTACACACGCTACGATACCAGATGGTCCCTTGGTATGATGCCAGGGCAAAGATAAAAAGATCCTCTCTCTCTCTCACACACACACACACACACCAAAAAACTGGATTTAGAACCAAATCTGAACTCTAATTATGAAAAAATAAGATATGCAACAAGTGGTGTAATACTACCGTATTTTCCGGACTATAAGTCACACTTTTTTTCATAGTTTGGCTGGTCCTGCGACTTACAGTATATATCAAAATATATATAATTTAACATGTTTTTAAATGTTAGATAGTTTTAAAGGGTTTCAGCGTGTGTGTATGTGCCTAACCTTGGTGATGGTGCCCTCATCCACAGTGTTGGGGCTGATCTCCTTGTTGACGTAGAGCAGAGCGTAGAGGTAGCCCGCTCGCCCATACAGCAGCTCATCTGGCACCTCAGAGTCTGGGCTCAACACTGCTCTCTGGAGCTGCAGCAGTCTGGATACACACACCCACACACACGCACGCAAGAATGCACACACACATACACGAACAAAGGATAACATAAATAAATATTCCTCTGCTGATTTTAACTTCTGTGTGTCCCATATACAGTAGATAAAAATAAGACAGGCTGACAGAGAGCGCGAGAAAGAGAGAGAAAAGGAGAGAGAGAAAGAGAGGAACCTGGATTGAACTTCAAAGAAGTCTCCATCCTGAGACACAAGATCCACCCCACCGCCCTCCACACACACGCGCACAGACAGAAAGTGATGGAGACGGGGCAGGCGTGAGGAAGGGAAAAGGGGGAGAGGATGAGGGAGGCTGAGAGATTACAGATTACAGTAACATCATCAACCCCATACTGAGAGCTCCAGGAGAGGATCAACCAGAGCTGCATTATCATCACGCTAGCATAGCTAGGCAAGCTAGCACGCTAAACACCACACCACAACACGGTGGCTGGTCTCCATACTGTGCTGGCTTCTCCACATGCTAGCCTACTAGATTATTCACATGTTTACAACAGCTAACCTGAGCTAATATGCGTCACTATCATGAACAGAATATATTAGGATACTAACAACCACATCATACCTGTTGGTTGGCATATGTGACAAATAAACTTTGATTTTAGTTTTTCATCTGCTCGCTAGCTAGTCTACTGTGAGTCTACCGTGCTAACAGGGCTAGCCAGAGTGGGCCAGTGCCAGAGGCAGGTTTTGCTTGGCAGTATCACGCATGTAAACACTTTCCCCGGCTAGCCAGCTGCTAGCCAGCCGCACACTGTCTGCAGACAGGCTGGGCGGAGATTACAGCGTCCTGATTGAGGAATTACTGTAACACAGACGTGACGACAGACAGCTGCAGCTGGATTAAGGGTTACAGCCCGACGATGGAACTAAGGAAGGCGTGAACGAGACAGAGAGAGGAGAGGGTGACACACACCTGGAGGTGACATGAGACTGAGGCACACATAGACCCTCCCCAAGGAGGGAAGGATCAACTGTAAAGCCCGCACACAGGGACAACTGATTGGTTTCTTTTTTTGTGCTGAGTAGACCTATCAGGGTGCTTTCTCTCTCACTTTCTCGCAACGCCTCTCGCTTGCTCTGAAAAAATATTGAATACAGGGAGATTCTACATAATACGGGAGACTTCCGGAACTAATATGGATTGATAGAAATACACAGACCCCTGGATTAGTCTGTATCAGTTAGCATCAGCTGCTTTATTAGTTAACTATTCAGGTAGGTAGGTAGCGTGCTAGGTGAAGCGCTAGCTCTCAGCCCATACTTAGCGATGCAGTCCTGGGAGTCGGTGTGGTTGCTGAGGCGGTGGTGGACCACGGCCGCCACGGCCAGCGGACCCGCGTCCCCGCACAGGAAGGTGACACGCCGGCCGTTCAGGTTCCTGAGGGTCCGCTTCACGTAGTCCAGCGCCCTCTGCAGGTGGGAGGCCTCGCAGGTGACGCGGTGCAGCTGCAGGTACAGCAGGGCGATGCCTGGGGCGAGAACAAGAACACGGGTGGTAAGACGGACCATTCACTCATCCTGGAAACCCTGTTTTCACTGGAGCAGCAAAGGGGATGAGGGATGAGGTAGCACACTGACCTGTGTGTGAGGGGTTGGGTAGGTTTAGGTGTAGTTCTATGGGCGTATGTGAAGCCCTCTGTGATGTGGCTTCTAAAAAAGGGCTGTACAGATCAAATTGGATTGGACCTTGATTTGTGTTGCTGACCAGTGTTGGCGGAAATGCGGTGGGGGGGAGAGGGTTCAGATGAGGATGGGGGAGGGGGTCAGGTGCAGACCTGTCCAGCCGGTGTAGGTGGAGAAGTCGTGGGGGTCTGCGGTCTTCAGCCCCTCCTCTATCTGCTGGAGAAGGTCTTTGATCTTGTTCTGCACCCTCTTCTGGAACGCTTCACTGATCTACACAGAGAATCAATACATGTACCATCAAGATGCTCATGAGCACTACACACCTCCAACAGCTGTGTGTGTGTGCATGTGAGTGTGTCTGTGTGTGTGTCTGTAGAGCAGACAGGACAGGGAGTGGAGAGCTCAGAGATAGGAGCTCTGTAGCCAAACTTCAGGTTCAGAGAGCCAGTAGCAGTCTGGACGTGTGCTTGTGTGTAACAGTTTGTGTGTGTGTTTATATATGTGTGTGTGTGTGTGTGTGTGACTGTACAGTATGTGTTAGTAGGCAGTATGTGTGTGTTGGTGTATGTGTTGTGTTCGTGAACAGTGTGTGTTGCTGTATGAGTGTGTGTTACAGTACTGTCTGCGTGCGTTTGTGTAGCGTGCGTGCGTATGTGTGTTTGTATAGGTGTGTGAGCTGAGTGGTGATGAGACAGCAGAGTGCTCTACCTGTCAGTACAGTCCCACTACCCTCTCTAATGAACAGGACTGGGAGTCCCACACACCACTCAATCCACATCTTAGAGACACACCAATCTCACACAGGTCGCAGAGTCACACCAAAGACAGCACCCCCCCTTGGGCCCCATTTACTACTCTGGATCGACAGTGTATCACCTAAAGCCCCCCAGATCCCCCCCACCCCCACCCAAAGAGGACAGAGAACCAACTACAGTGAGATTAGCAGCCGTTCTGCTCTGATGCAGATCCAATCTGCAGATTCTCTGCTCCTCCGCTGCACTGGGCCACGATTGGGGGGGGGAGGGGGGGCCTCAGCACTGACAGTGTGTGTGTGTGCCTGACTCCCCTAGTGGAATGCAGTCATGTACGTTTATGCTTTCATTGCGATTCTGTGAAGGTGACTGAGATCAAGAGATGGGGCCGCCAGCCTTCTCCTGGCACAAAGTACGTACAATGGCACACATTGTTGTAGTCACAATGGACTGCGCGAGGCTAGGCTAGCCTAGGCTAAACCCACCAGGTTGGCTGCATCAAAGCTGGCTACTCTCTCAGGTCTGAGTCACAACTCACTGCTTCACAGCTACATGCTAATAGGCAGAGTGCAAATTATACAATGACAATCGGGGGGGGGGGGGGGGGGGGGGTTACGATTACGGGTAAGAACGATATATAAATGTATCGACCCCCCTGACTTGTTTTTAACTGTTTTGGGAGGGTACAAGTCTTAATTAGGGGGGTCAATTCGAACCCTGCTAATAGGGACGGGAAGTAGCAAAGGAAGATATATGAAGAGAAAGAGAAAAGAGAGAGGAGAGAGGAAGAGAGAGAGTTGAGGACAGAGAACCGAGGAAAGTTAAGGAGTGTTCACACAGAGATAAACAGACACTGCCTTTTTACCATAACAAAAGGTATCAAACAGACTCAAAGTGTGAGCGTGTGCGAGAGCGAGAACGTAAGACGGCTTCATATGATGCTACAATGTCTTATGCTGATATTCAGGTGTGTTCACATGAAAGGGATAGTACCAAAACCAAAAGGGAGTCAGATGGCTGAGCGGTGAGGGAGTCGGGCTAGTAATCTGAAGGTTGCCAGTTCGATTCCCAGCCATGCAAAATGACGTTGTGTCCTTGGGCAAGGCACTTCACCCTACTTGCCTCTGGGGAATGTCCTTGTATTTACTGTAAGTCACTCTGGATAAGAGCGTCTGCTAAATGACAATGTAAATGTAAAACAAACTGCTTCCATTGTTCCCTTGAACAGAGGGATGGGTAGATACTAGATTCATCCGTGCTGTGTTGTTGATGAAGATCAATCCATGCTGGGCCAGACACTGTATTCACAAAGCCTGTGCCGTTTCCACAGGGCAAAGCTAGTTGACCTCACATAGTATTCCATAACTTTAAGGGAGAGTGGGGACTTATCAGGGCTATCTATAGCCCAGTAATAAAGGCCCCCAGCCTGTATTAGATTATTGCACAATGCAGAGAGACTGTTAGTCAGAATGGCCCGGATTCACAGCCTTGCATTGTGTGCTACTGAGCAGACTGAGGCCGATTCACACCAAGACCTCATTAGGAGAAAAGCCATTACCCCCCCCCCCCCCACCACCACCACCACCACCACCTCCTCCTCCTCAAAGGGGGCTGTAGTTAATTGTGTCACTTCAATTCCTCAGTGGGTAAAGGCCAGAGCGAGGCCTCCAGCCTCCTCCCTGAATCATCTTCCCTCCAACCAAGATCCAGGAGATGCTAGCTTCTGATCCCATGGCTGCACCATGGCTATGTTCTTGTACTGAGTGGTGTCTTGTGTATTAGCATTTTAGGTATTTGTGTTAGGTAATGCTACAAAACTTCTTGCAGAACAAATACTGAAAAAGAGACATATTCTGTGAAGCTGAAGTTCAAGAACCTCAAGTTCAAGTTCTCGGTGGGAGTGTGTGCGTGCGTGTGTGGTGTGTGTCGGAGCCGACCCATTAGGCCTAATTATTCCAAAGCGTTTCTGTTATATTTAGTTCTGAATAGTTTTCTACTGCTGTTCGAGAAGAACAGAATACAATTGAATATAATTAGCTGGCAGAAAAGATTCTTTAGAACTTGCAATATTTGTTGCAGAGCTAACTAGCGTGTGTTAGCTAGACAAAGACGTAGCGTGAACAAACGTAATACATAGTCTATTTTATGATCGCTAACCTTTCCGTTAGCATCAAACAGCTCGTTGGAGTCACTGTCCGTGCTTGAGTTGGAAGACGTCAGGACTCCCTGGTCACAGTCAGGGTAGGGGTTGACAAATGAGCGCTCTTCCATCTCCGCTTCTGTGGCAGACACCAGTTTCAAGCGCTTGGACATGTTATCTCCCATTTCAACGGCAAGTCGAGCAGGCCAAAATGTAGAGGCGCACAGTTACGGCAGGCGAGAAAGCGCGAAATTATTTCCAGTTGGGGTATCTGAGGAGATAAAGTCGTTATGGACAGAGAGCAGTAGCCCATGTTTAGATACTCAGTCGTAAAGCGTTTTTATTCCGAAGTTTAGGACAGAGGGTGAGACACCTGTGGATAAACGCTTAGCCTTAACAAAACTCAATAGGCCTATGAAAGATGTAGTCTGTCTTATCATGTTTTATTTCAAGTTAACTTTTAAAAACTTTAATAAGTAAACTTTAATTCACATAGCCCCAATTAATTTACGAATCGATAATGTCATTGATCAAAACGAAATCCGAAAGTCGGCTAGCCTACAGATCTTTAAAAGCCAAGTGCTTGAAATAGCTTTCAAAGTGAGCTCACACCAAAAATATAGCCTACAGTCGTTAATAGGCCCTTATTGATGGTTTAAAGCAGTTTGTGATGCAGGGCAGGGAGCATAAGTTAACAATCCACTGAACCAATAGCCTGGACTATAAAGAAAAAACAATATTAGCCTACTCACCAATACGTGATAACCTACTAAACGACGTTCATTTCCAAAATTTCCAAGCGCTTCATCGATAGCCTAGCGCTACCAGTCGTCAAAGCAGGTCGATTTCAGTAGAGCACATTTGTTTCTGTGATTTCATTATCCGATTCAGCCATTCAAAGACCGCATCAATTTTCAGAAATAAAGCTCAATATAAGCGAAACAAACGTTTCATAGCCTACATCCCCAATGATTTAAAAGGCATAGTGTGAATCTTGAGACGTGCTCCCGCTTTTCGTTTCCCACACGGACGATGAGATGAAAGTGGCTTTTAATTCAGCGATGCTACTGGTTGACTGACTGGAGGCTACATTAACGGGAGGGAGGCAGGGAACCGACCACCGGTCCAACAATCACCCTCTCCCGCTCCCCCTCTCTCTCTCTCTCTCTCTCTCTCTCTCTCTCTCTCTCTCTCTCTCTCTCTCTCTCTCTCTCTCTCTCTCTCTCTCTCTCTCTCTCTCTCTCTCTCTCTCTCTCTCTCTCTCTCTCTCTCTCTCTCTCTCCTATCTTGACCAAACCGAGTCAGAGCCTCGGTGGAGACAGATGGTGTGCTTTTGCTGTGTACTAATTTACCGCACGCTCTAGGATTATACAGCAAACAAATCCATATCCCTCTTCCTTCTCATCTCATCCTCCTCATTCCCCTTTCCTACATCCATAGCCCTTTCTTCCTTTGACTTCATTCCCTGCTTTAATGTCAATTGACGTTGGACACGTGTTTCTGCAGGACAGTTAATACCTGTACCATGTGCTGTTACTCCTGCAGAATTCCCTGTGCATTTGGCATATAGCTCTGTTACATATCCAAGAGTCCACATTATAAACTAATTTGTGCTATTAGAATATCATGATACCTTCCACAATGGACAAGTGCATTGTTGTTAATTCCATCTAATCAGCTATTTCTGAGAGACTCTGAAAGACATCATCAAACCAATTGAAGCGATTGAGAGCACTCAATCTGGTGATCTCCTAATTGTCCATCAGCCTTTTCTTAGTACGCCTAATGGCAGAGGAGGAGAGAGAGGAAGAGAGAGAGAGACCCTCACAGTAGCCCCTCTCCGTCCTAGAGAGGCCCGACACGGCACCACCCTGTCTGAGGTGACATTGCACCTCGGAAAAAGGCGGTTTCTGCCGGCTGCTGGGTCTGCCGGGTTGACCTACACGTTCCACGGGGCTTGTGCTCTATGCTCAAAGTACGACACGTCATTAGAAGATGTAGGGTGAACAAGCACAGCGGAACAAACGCTGCTTCAGCTTGACTTATGCGAAGGAGGCGGGGGGGAGGGCGGGGGAAGGTGGAAGCAGCGGAGGTGGGGGAGGATGGAAGTGAGGGGCGTGGGGGTCAGGGTAAGGCTGGAGGGTAGATACAACGAGGTGGGGGGGGGGGTGCAGGGCGAGGGTAAGGCAGCTGGAGGCAGGCATTGTGGAAGGTGAAGGCGTGAGAGGCAGTGAGAGGGAGGCAAGACGGAGGCATGAGAGGCAGGGAGAGGGAGGAAGGGCAGAGGCATGAGAGGGAGGCAGGGCAGAGGGAGGCAGGGCAGAGGCAGTCGGTTGGAGGCAGCATGGAGGATGGGGCAGATGGTTGTGTTTTGCATCAAAGCACAGCATCCTGAAGCAAGACTCATATGTGGGCATGCCCTCACCTTCCTGTAACCTTTAGTTAGCTAATCAAGGGCGACATTCTGGCAAATGTTCATTGAGAAGAAAAATAAAGAACAACCTCACTCTTAGCCAGAAGGTGAATATCTTACCAGAGCCAATCAAACAGACATATTCATTGAGGTCTATGAGCATTCAATATATGTTGTTGTGTCAAGGGGAATGTCCAGATAAAGTCTTACTAATAATGTGTTACTTTAAAGGTGATTCAGGTTAATAAAAGTGACAATAAAACACTGTAGGGAATCTGCCGGGCAAATCATTTGAGGATTATGTGCACATTATTTCAGATGATGGAGACATCTTTCAGATGTGGGAGAGAAAGAGAGGAGATGACAAATCAATAAATATTTCTGACATTTAAGTGTTTCAACAAACTTTGACATTTTGAAGGGGCAGGGAACGGTTCTGTGGTTTGTGGTTTTCTCTGTCAACACTCTCTCTCTCTCTCTCTCTCTCTCTCTCTCTCTCTCTCTCTCTCTCTCTCTCTCTCTCAATCTCTCTTTCTCTTTTCTGTCTTGCTGTCTATATCTGTCTCTTTGTCTCCAGACGAGGGATGCTGTCATCCTCATCAGACAGATGAGGGATGAAACTAAGGGAGAGAAATGAAAGGAGTGAGCACTGTGGTAGAGAAAGAGAGAGAGAGAAAGAGAGAGAGAGAGAGAGAGAGAGAGAGAGAGAGAGAGAGAGAGAGAGAGAGAGAGAGAGAGAGAGAGAAAGAAGAATAGAAAAAGAGCAAAACGTTGTCCTACTGTCATGTCACTTCTGCTGCCTCCTTCCTCCTAGCCATTAGCACACAGATAATCTGCATTGTAATCACCTCAGCCCTGCACCACAGGGTCAAAGTTATCCACTCAGGCGAAGCCTTGGTCAAGCTCTGCTTTTAATGGACTCCATTTGTTTCTCATTTCCATAACAACAGGAGACACATCTGCAGACCTTCTGGTAGTAAATTCAAGCTGAACTCCCCGAACCTGGGTAGACCTATCAGACAGATTTCAAATGAACACATGTTCTTGTATTTCTTCAGTTTAAGGAATAGGAAAGGGTGGAGCTCATTTAGAAATAGCAGCAGGCAGCAGCACTGTGTGTGTGTGAGTTCATGTTGTTGTGTGTGTGTCCGGCAACCTTTTTAAGTGCTTGGTAAATCGCTTCAGTGCAGATTGATTCCCCAGCCTCATTACACAGACACAGCACACCCTGGTGCACTCACTCACACACATACACACACACACACACACACACACACACACACACACACACACACACACATACAATACAAGCATTCACTCACACACATAAACACACACACACACATACAGACACATACAGTGCAAACATGCACTCACATACACAGATTTGTTTTACTAAACAAGTAAGGGTCAAACAATTATTTCCCATTCAAAATTGTGTTTTCCCTAACCTCAAACCTAACACTCACCCTTAATGTAGTTCTTAGACAATTTCTAACCCTAACCCTAAACCCTCCATAACCCCCTAGAAATAAATAATAATAATCCCCACAAGGTAAATTGTTTCTTGGTTTACTTTCCGTGTAAGTAAGGATAGTTAAACAAGACCACACAGACACACATGCACTGCACATTGGCATGAACACACACACACACACAGAAGCCCACGTACGCACATTTTTCAGCTTCCTCTTAATTAATTTCTGTGCTGTTGAGGGCAGATGTCGTTCCAAAGTCTTCCAGATAGACCTCAGACAGTAAAACTGTTCCCACAGCTCTAAAACCACGGAGGAACTCTTCTCCATAACCAAGATGGGGCTGCAAGGTGTCTGCGGTCATTCCAGCTGATTCATCATTTGTGTCACAGGAGCTTACGTCTTGTTGTATGAATCTAGAATATTCCTTGAATCGTTTGCTATAAACAAGCCAGAGACTCCTGAGCTGTCAGGGACAGTATTGAGTATTAAATTAAATCCTGCCTAAGAGGCTCTAAGTCACAATACATGTCATTATGAACAGGGGGCGCCATCTTCCTGGTGGTACAGATCACATTAACCTCCCTGTGGAGGGATTGTCACTGCTCACAGTGACACATGCACCTCAAGACCTACTGCTACTGTGAGTAACTACCCCATAGATAGCTCATAAGTCAGCCTGCAAGTCAGCTAGCTACCCAGTCTAGCACACAAACACACACTCAGCCAGCCAGCCAGCCAGCTAGCCACCCAGTCTAACACACACACCCAGCCAGCAAGCGAGCCCAGTTTAACACACAGCCAGTCAAACAAACAGACAGCTAGCCACCCAGTCTAACACAAACTAAGTCAGACAGTCAGCTAGCACCTAGTCTAAAACACACCCAGCCAGCCAGCTAACCACCCAGTCCCCTACTCACCCAGTCAACCAGCCAGTTGGCCATTGAGCCAGCCAGCCAGTCCAGCACATGATATAAGTTCCAATCACATCCCCGGGCCAGCAGGGCTTCATTCCAAACCAGACTGCTGTTTCCTCTGTTCCGCACTAGTGGTCTTCACAGATCTGATAGGACTACCTGGCTGGGTAGAAACAGCATCAGGGAAGCCTAGATTGAATATTCAACCAACCCAAAGGGAAGCCAGGAAAAGATTGATAATAACAGGAATAGAAGGGAGATAGAAGGGGGAAATGATTAGGAATGGAACTATTCTGTCAGCAATGGGACATGAGAGGGAACTATTTGGAAGGGAACGTGTCCTATGATAACCCCCTGAGAGGGAACTGTCCTCCCAGAACAGACCTCCGTGTCAACAGCAGGACCATGCTGGCGTTGGCCGAGCCCGCCATGCCCACCTCCTGCATGGGACAGGCTCCTCCAGCTTCCCAGCATGCAACAGCACTGCTGAGGAGATGAGAGGGATTATCTCCATGGTAACAACGACGCGGATGGCGCTTTGTGACAAAATGTAATCAGCTCGCTGCCAGGAGAGACTAACCCTGTGATTCAACAGCTAAACACCATACAAAAGGCATTAATCAGAGATAGGTACAAAGCTTTAGGTTTTCAAGGCCTCAGGGTAATCAGGATTGCTGGTCTGATGGCCTGTGGTTGTTTGAAAGTTGAAAATGGAGTGAATGGTTGTTTGTTTACCCTGTAATCACAGGTTAACAGTGATTAGAGTGGAACCATTGGTGAAGGGGGGGGGGGGGTTTGGGTGTCTTGGCAGGGCTGGAGAGAGAGCGGACCTGTCTGGGCTTGAGAGAGGGGCACCTGGGTGTCTGGGCAGGAGAGGGTGGATGGCTGGAAGTGAGTAAGATAGAACCATTTTACAAACAATTCTGCCGGATAACATGTTAATCATGCATAATTCAAACCCCTTGTTACCAAAAAAATCTTTTCAGTCCAAACTGTAAACAATCCATGAATAACATTTATCCTTGCATGTCTAGTGAGGAATTCCCCTTCAGAGATAAGCCAGATGTTTGGTAAAGCGCTCTCTGCCTCTTTCTTTAATTAACACAGATATCAAAGACTTGCAACTCTGCAGAGCACATTAACAACCGGGAATTAAACAACATAACAAGCATTTAGTGCATTTTAATTCCTCATACAAAATTGTGTGTATGTGTGTCTCTCTCTCCGTGTGTGTGTGTGTGCGTGTAATAATCTCCGGGGATTTGAGAGAATAATATGTCTAAACTGTGTTTTCTGTCAGTCAGACACATTGCCCCAGATACTCTCTGACCTCGAGAAGTCATCCTCCTTCCTTTCCAGGAACAGAATGACAGTATTGGTATTCTGCACATGCGTTCACTTGGCCAATCATCAAAAACTGACTTTAGGAAGGGGGAGGAAGGATACAAATTGTGAGAATGCCAAATTATGCACAAAGGCCTCAAACTTCCAATTACAGCCCCATCTGTAATACACTGATTTATTCTATTGTATTCATAGGAAAATTACGTTAAAAGGCTGTGGCGTGAGACTTGCTTCTCCCTGGTGTCATTTGTTCTCAAAAGCTAATTTAAGACGTTTCTTAGAGATAATGGGATAAAGTCAAGATGACGTGTGTGAAAAAGAACAAGGGATGAGAAAAGTTATGGTGAGGTGAAAATAAGATGGAGAGGAAGGTTTGCTATAGGGAGCATATTGCCATAGAGAATATTATGATTGTGTTTGTGCGGAGGCAGACTTCACACCTGACTTGTCTATTCAAGAGCCAATGAGCCACACCCCTGGTTGACTTAGTCTGAAATATTCATGAGCAGCAGTCGGAAAAGAACACGCACACGGGACCCACACACACACACACACACATGCACACACATACACACACAAACACACACACACAGCAACCAACACAAGCACAGCAATTCCGGGTCATTATACCGAGAAAGAACATTCTTCCCGAACGTCAGAGATAATAGAATATGCACTGAAATGAAGAACAAGAAGTGAGCGCATGTAAGAGATATGCACTTATATTTTTCATACATAACTTCACCCAGGGTTAGTGGGTACATGACGGTGTTTCGGAGACGAGCACACAATGAACTCAGTGACTGCGGTAAGTCACCCTATACACGACAAGCAGCATCTTTGTGGGCAACAGAGCCCTCCTCTGGCGATAGTGACAACAGCTGACTGAGGAACAAACCGATAGACAGTCAACTCCCATGGTTCTGGCATTAACTTGAGTTTCTGGCAGTGGTATCGTTAAGACACTATTTCATACCGAACCGATTTGACACAAAATGTGTAGATTTTGATCAATGCCTTCAAATAAATGAGTCGGTGAATAAACTAATTGACCTATTAGGCCTACAATGCAGCATCTTGTGCTGAAATGATGCTCATATGGTTTTTTGAGCAGCCTACTCATTTGAGTTCCAATGCCTTGTTTAAGTCTAAACATTAAAATGTATATTCTCCACGCCTTCAAGCAGACATTCGCCCTCTCCACGCCCAATTTCATACTATTCTTGTCAGCATATTCTCATTCTTCCCCAAGCCTCTAGGTTCCTTGGTACTAGATGCCTCAGATGACCATAAATCACTGTCTCGATAAAAAAAAACGCCCTGAATCTATTTTCAGCTGCTGGTTGCGCAAATATACGGAATGGAGAGACAGTCGCTGTTAGTGTTGGGTTGCCACCCAGGTGAGATCTCACTGACGACTGTACAGAGACCGCAGCAACAGCTCTTTAGAGGAGGTGATTACTGTCAAAGAACCCTCTGTTCGGTTAAGCCATATAATGCTTCTTATAATAAGGATCTATGTGGCATCTTAAAATCTCCGGAAATCAGGGAAGGTGGGAGGGAGTTGGAAACAGTTGTTTTGCTTTGCCTGGGCGGCAGGGAACATAAGGGTGTAGGCCTACATTATGCATTTGTTACTGAATGTGAATGTGAGTATGGATCCACGTAGGCCTTAACGGCATCCATACACAGCATGCAACTCTTTCATTTGTTAAGATACTGGTTCACTAAGTGTATGTGTGTGTGTGTCTGTGTGTGAACATAATGCACCAAACTACCAGTTAGTTCTCTCCTCCAATGAGGAAAGCCCATCTTCTTATTGCAACCGTGCCATTTCAACCCTTTGCTGACCACACACAGTCTACTGCCTGTGGGGAGCTGAGCAGGAACCCTCAGACCCTAACAGAGAACTGAACAGAACACAGAACAGCAGAACAGAGAACAGCAGAACACAGAACAGCAGAACAGAGAACAGCAGAACACAGAACAGAGAACAGCAGAACACAGAACAACAGAACACAGAACAGCAGAACACAGAACAGAGTACAGAGAACAGCAGAACACAGAACAGCAGAAACAGAACAGCAGAACACAACAGAGAACAGAGAACAGTAGAGCACAGAACAGCAGAAACAGAACAGCAGAACACAACAGAGAACAGAGAACAGCAGAGCACAGAACACAGAACAGCAGAACAGAGAACAGCAGAACACTGAACAGAAAAGCAGAGTACAGAAGCGCGCGTGTCTGCGTGGGGGAGGCAGTGGCAGATTATGATTCAGACCATCGATCTTCTAATTTTGTTATTGACCTTTTCCGGTTGGAAAGGCCCCAGTGTTCCTGGGAGTCGCACGCACAAACACACACACAACACTGTGTGTGATGACTTTGATAAAAAAATTGTCATTTTTAATCTCTCAGTCTATATTGATTAGCAACCTTCAGAAAAACTCAGTACACCACAACTCAATTACAAAAATATTTGGGGGGGACCTTGGCATACTCAAGAGAAGCACAAACATCTTTGTTTGGTGACACACCAAATCCAAAACCATAACTGAATTTCAGGAATTTTATTACAGTAAGCTGTAACCCTGTAATGTGCATAGACTAATACCGGTATACTTAACATAAAAAAAGAAAAAGTTCATAAATAATACCAGACTGTCACAGTCTGGTATTATTTATGAACTTTTTCTTGTAGTTTTTTATGTTAAGTATACCAGTATTAGTCCGCCCCCCTTGGCGGTGCCACTGCTAAAATGTCCTTGGAAATTCCAACATAAGAAACACACATAAACTGTCACTGGAAGACCAAGTGATTGTATTATGAGTGCTGTGGAACCTTCAGAATCCAACAAAAGCAATTAGGTTTGGCCTTGTTCATGTAAGGGATAATGCCCGACGAGGTGTACAATATCATCTAATAATGGACGATGCGGAGGCGTCGTTGCTCCGCAGCTTCCGCGGAGCAAACGAACAGACAGTTTTGCTGGAACTACTTAGTAGGTGTTCAGCAGCCAATCAGAAATTGAGTATTCACCCAGACCATGGTTTAAGTAGAAATATACAACTCACAGCTCAGCTTCACTACACTGGATAGAGAAAGAGAGAGATAGAGAGAGAGAGAGAGAGAGAGAGAGAGAGAGAGAAAGATCTTTACACAATTAAAACATGACTTGACAGTGCAAGTTTTAAAGTATTGGGCTTGAAAAACCACAGTTCATTTCCACTGTCGGTTTATGTTAGGTTTCCCGCTTTCAGAGTACCAGCTGAGACCAAACTAGGTGAGCTCATCATTGGCATTTCCAGAGGGATCGATGGGAGCCGGTGGATAGTGTAAAAGCCCTAACATCGCACTCTCATCTCCAGCGATTCACAATCAATTCCATTTAAGATTCAATATCAGACCAGGGAAACTTCAACCGATGCACAGAAGATCAATATAGAGGTTATATTCTCATTTTGAATGCAGGACCAAAGAAACAAACTAATAAAATGTGTTTTTAATCAGTTGAGACACTGTCACCCTGATAACCTTTTACCTCTCCAAGTCACACAGAAGAAAAGTAGTGTAAGTATCTATAATGTATCTAGAAGTAGAAGTATATCTAGAAGTACAAGTATATATGTATATTTCTTTCTATAGACACAACTGTTTCCCAACAATATTAACTGTATCTAAGTTTTGCAGTTCAACAGATTGGAAAGGTCTTACTTGCAGTGGAGTTAAACTATTCTCAATATCATGCCACACACTGACGGCACCCCCATAAACAGACAGGCACTCACCCCTGTAGAAATAATACGCAGACACATTGTTCTTACAGAAACCTTTTTTTCTTTTTTTTCTTTATTCACACCATTTTCTACTCCAACTATGTTAGAACTTAACATAAGCGTAAATCCGCTACTTTCCTATGCTGGTCTCTCAAACTTCTGTACAAGCTATAAAAGTCAATAACATCATGATTTAGAAATCAGAGGGGAGTAGGGTGAGGGCACAGGTGATTTTGAATCAGTGTGTGTGTGAGTTGGGGGGGGGGGGGGCGGTCCGGATGTCTCTCCTCAACGCCCCTCTTCAATGACCATTAGAAAAAGACTTCTTTTTTTTCCATCAAACAAGCCATTTGACACAGAGCTCCAGAATCTTGGACATTGGTAGAAGGATTTACATCCCTGACAGAATGGAAGCCTCCAGGCCAAACACACAGTGTGGTTTGAAGAGAGGAATAATACACTGCTTGGTTACAACACAAACACAATACACAATGCCATTTGACAAAAGTACCATTGACAAGAAAAATATGTATTATTTTTCCATATCAGCATTTCATAGAAACAAAAACTAAAAAAAGCACAATTGCAAACTTGGCGTAAACAAATTGAATATATACACTGAGGTAAAAACACATTGGTCTTCAGAGGAGGTATTTTTCATCTTTTGATTTTTTTTGACCTTTTAATAACCTGTGAATAATATTCTTTTCAACTTTCTATACATTTATTTATATAGCAAGTGATGCAGCATTGGAACACAATCACATGCAGTTTGTCATTCCAGGTGAAAAAACAGAAATCCTTTAATAATCATCGAACTTAGGCACCAAATAAAACACGATAAAGCTTTCTTCCAACCTCCACAGGCCTTACGACGTACACCAACCAGCTAGAGAGACACCTCCGTCTGTCGCCCGCTAGCAGAACACAGAACCCTTTGAGCACTCAGAACCACTCTAAAGCAACACTCCATCCAGTAGCCAATGGGCATCTCCCCATCTATACCGCTACATGGCTCTGTCTGGCACATCCGGGCCACCGTCCTTACAGGTTCTCCAGATCCTGTTCACAGTGAGTGGATATTTAGCATAGAGAGAGAGAGAGACACAAGTCAAACTGGAGACCGTAAGGACGGGTGGAGAGGAAGAGCCCGAGGACCACGGATGTTGGTCAGAGAAAAATTTGCATACGTTTAAAAAGAGAGACCCGTGTCGTGAAGATATTTGCATCCCGCATGTCACGTGACCAGTGACCTTAGACTAGATTATGCAGATGGTGCTGTGATTGGTTGGTTTGCTCAGTAAGGATCGAGCCTATAAGAGTTTACATTCATGCTGTGTAATTTCAGTGCTAGAAAAAGCGGTTGGCATAGCTGGCATAGAAAATCACCATCACATTAACATGGCCCTGGCCTCAATTATAGCACACAAAGACCAACTTCCACAACATTAATTAAGCCTTTTTAACAAAATCAAGTCAGTTGCTTCAGTCAACACTTGAATGCGATGTAATGAGGGTTTGAGTTACTAAAGGGTTCTGCAAACAATCTTCCACTGGCAGACTCTCCATCTCCAGTACCGACAGACCAAAGTGGTGACTAAGTATCCTCACCGTGGGCTTAACTTCCTTCTCTCCTTCACCTGCACAGAGCCCAGAACACAGGACGGGCAAAATCAAGATGGCGGATACACATCCTTTACGTGTTGCTCTTGGTAACACACTGTGCGGGTGAAGGAAACGGGGAGAGCAGAGAAGCCTGGTCTTCCACATGGCAGGGTGGAGAGAGGAGCCAGTGGAGGCCGGAGGCCGGGCAAACACACTCCCTCTGAGGGGGAGGAGCCTTTCGGGATGCACTGTATATGGGGGATCATATGGATGGTGGCCGATAATAGCTCAAGACTGTAATGTTGGTTTTGATCGGGTGAGGATAACATCTATGTGAATAACATACATTTGGATATATACATATGATCAATATAGATGCAATTTTGTAAGTGAAGGCTTGAGAGCCAGAGACTTCTCACCCCAAAAGATATTCAAAGTTGTCAGAAATCAGTAGAATTGTGTCACCCCCAATCGCAACCCAAGTCTATGGTGTCATCTCAAACCGAATCCTGAAAGTTATTAGTGACTGTTACCTGCACAATAATATTCCGATATTATTCCGAACATGACCATATTCCAAATTTCATAGGGGTCCACATATTTTGTTAAAATGTTTCAAATGAGGCCTTATTGTGAATGTAGCCTTTTAAAGATGCAGGATATGCTCAAATTATTCAGATTTTAGTAGCTTACTTTGGACATCAATCCAATCAAATGTTTGTTTTGTTTACCGCAGTTTGTGCATCGTACACAAACATGTAAACAGGAATATGAATGGACATTTTTTAATTCTAATAAGATACGTGAACAGATTAGCAGGAATATTGTCTTTTTCGGAATAAGGGAGAAAAAAAAAGAAACAAAGAATATTTTGTCCGTGTAAACATGGCCACTGTGGTGGTCTATTCAGATGTAGCTGGTGAAGTGGGACACTTGTGGCCGGGAAAAACGTGTATGTCACTGAGATCGAGAGAGGCCGAGAGAGAAAGATAGAAAGAGAAAGTATGAGACGGGCCGATAGAGAAATACCTGGATGTAGTGTATGCATACAGTTAAGTCACCTTGGATTCGAAAAGGAAAAGGCTGCTGGTGATTTTAAGACAGAATGAATGTTCTGGGCCAGGTCATGGTTACCGGTGGCCTACTGCAGACAGAGGACTTTCTATTGTTGCTGTAGCCACACTACCCAGAGAATGAAATCCACCACGCTTCTTGTCTTCCTTTCTTATTTTGTTCACCGTGTAGAATAGCAGCAAATATCCGTCGGGCTCTCCTTCTACAGCAGAACACTTCATACCTCTCCTGTGGTTTACAGTGTCCTCGCTGACTGAGTCTGCCCTGATACGTCAGTAAACAATTAAAGATATTTACACACATTTTTCTCCCTTCCTTTATCGACCGCGCTGCCTTTCTATGAGACATGTAGCTGAATCAACAGGTAGAGTATATATGGCACACAAAGTCTATAATACAGGCCTCCAGATGACAGTAGGGAGGCTAATGGAGCTCCGATTAACTGGGGGCGGAGAGTTCTGGAAAGAGGGAGGGGTGGCCACGTCTACCACCCCGGGATGGCGCCCGGCGGATCACACGGGGCATGGACGAACAGCGAGAGCCGTAGGGCCACATGTACACCCAGTCCGTCAGAGAACAAGCAAGGTGCAGACCGGACAATCTGATCCTCGTAGATCAGAGTGGCCAGAGAGCAGGGGAGGAGGGTGGGGCGTCCAAATCTCTCACAGGGTGAGGGGGGGGGGGGGGGCAGTCAGACTGGAGCTCCACGGCACAGCCACATGAACCAGGCATTCTGGGAAATGTACATCCAATGGTGGCACTCCCCTTGGGGCACTCGGGAATGACCACAGAATCAAGATCCCAGGAACAATCACCAGGATTCCAGAGTTCTACAGAACGTTGGTGGCTCTGAGAAGGCCCACTGGCTGTTAACTGGTTGGTAAAAGTCTGGTTGTAGCAGCACTACAGGCCTGTAAATACAATGCATCCGAAAGACAAACAAACAGACAAACAGGAAGGTGGACAGACCGCCATATTGCCACATAGGTAAACCTAACCGGTTCACAGAAGGTCACTTATTGCTGAACAAGCGGGTATCTCATTTTTGTTTTCTAGTTTTAAAGATCCTGTAAAGCAAATTCCATGATTTGCTCCTCAGTACATTATATACGTGTGAAATTAGTTCCTGAAAGCATGTGCAAAGCGCGAAAACTTTGTCACACTGAAACGTGGAGTAAGACCGTAGAACAGTTTCTCTTCCGTTTTCAGATCAGGTTTTAATGGGCGGAGCCAAAAAATGACAATCTACGTCACTTTGACCTATCTATGTCAGATCACAGACGGTTGCATTCTGTTACTCAGCTGATACGATGCAAAGACAAAGTAATTAATACATAAAACACTCAGAGACTGCAGGTAGGTCTGTTCTGATATCTGCAATTGATTTAGCTAGTGTTGCTGTTGTTGCTAAATTCAATAAATTTGAGGGGGCGGAGCTTCAGCTCCTTCAGGCGACATGCCCCCCCAGTCTCAAGCAGAGAAGACATCTGATTTTCTCACGATTTCAAAGCCTAATTTAACATGCTTGTCTGTGTTTTTTTTCCAGGTAGTCAACAACACATTCTTCTGTGGTGTGATGAACTTAACTCATTTTCAATTCCACTTTACAGGATATTTTAACTATCACTGTTGGGGAGGTCAATCCTGACTTAATTATTGTTTTGTGGTGTGCGCTTCCTTCCTAGGAGGTTACACTGGGTTCTGTACCCACGATATAAACAAGTAGGACATTGGGTCACATCCCCGGAACATTCCGGACCTGATGATATATTAGTGTGAGGATGCAGCTTGGTGAGGGTTTAACCATCTGGCAATATGGTCCAACCTTACCAAGAAAACAGAGAACATGTTAAATGTGGTACTTGTTTTTTTCTCTTTATATAGAACAACTTTACTTTACTTAAGTGATCATTTATAAACTGAGATTTACAAAATGAAAACCCCCCACGCCTTTAATTGGTCCCTTAAGGCCTGAAAAGCTGAAATGACAAGCTTGGTTTTTATAATACAGTTTCAGTATTTTTTCTTCTTAGATGTACATTCTAGTAGTAGAAAAAGTTGCCACAAAAAACGTTGGAAAACATATGGCTTGGTAAATATCAATTTGCTATCCATTTACACATATGAATGTACCATTTTTGTACCTTTTTTTTCCCTTTCTTCTGAGACATTTTCAAAAAAACAACGTATGCTACAGTAGCACAGTTTAAGGAAATGGAACAAAGGATAATCCAACGTTGCACGAACTGAGGGAGACTCCATTAATGCTTGCATGTGTCGTCCCCCCCCCCCCCCCCCCCCCTTCTTGACCAAAGTCACCTTTGCAGGGGTGACCTTGTCATCAGTCTGCACATCTGGTGTCCAATTTCCAGTCTGTCTCTCTCTCTTTCTGGCACCCCCAGAGAGAGAACAGACTGGGAGTGAGAGAGGCACCTCTCCCTGCTGTATTGATGAGGTGGTGTGTGGCGAGTCGTCATGGCACCAGTGTGTCGGCTGAGTGTTGCGGTCTCTGCACGTGCTCAGTGGCGCGGAGAGTCCCTGCGTGTGGAAAGCTGCTCCTCGGTGACCTTCTCGACAAAACTCTGAGGCCTGCACTTTGAGCGCAGACACACACATTTGTGACACACAAACTCCATTCTCTCTCTCTCGCCCACAGCGGCCGACATGAGAGGGACGCAGGTTTGAAGCAGTGGCACTTTCCGGTAACGGCTGGCTTGGAAGGCATGGCGGCGGTTGTTTGCTGCTGTCGTCACGGGCGACGTTGTTGTTGGTGATGTAGAAGCAGAGAACCCATTTGTAAAATAGATACATTATCTATATTGCATATGTCATAGCAAGTTCGCAAAGACTGAATGAGGTCGTGTCCAGTTTCGTTTGAGGAACAAAAACACAGAAAACACGAGGCGACTCTAAGCGAATAAGTTAAACTGACCTGTCCAAGTCCTGCCGTCCACAGGGGTGAAGAAATCGACAACATAAAAGGTGCAGAGCGTTCCGGATAGTGGAGAGTTGACCTGCTGAGGACCACTGAGGTCAAACCCAAACAGGCCGACAGAGGAGGAGGAGTCTGGAGTGGTGGGAGGAGACAGCGTGGACCACCTGACCACGTTCACTCTCCCATCTCGCCCAGGGCAGGCTGGAATCCCGACCACCTCCAGAAATGGGGCCCAAGCCCCGGTTTAGAATGCAGGCCATGAGGATGTTGATGACGTCAACTGAAAAAGCGAACTAAGTGCGGGTGTCAGTTGGGGTTGTGTGTGTGTGTGTGTGTGTGTGAACCAGGGCAGGACCACGAGTCTGTGACCACTCTGATAGGTCTCTAGGTAGGACAGGAAACAGGAACCCACCAATTGTACAATAGTTTGGGGGAAAGAGTTGAGAGGGGTGGGGGTCGTAAGGTTGGAAAGGGCTTTACTGGCATAGGGATGGGGGCAAAATATCTACAGACCCCTCCGTCCCTCCCCCCCCCCAACCCCGACACCCCCACAACCCCCTCCACCCAGTTGATAACCCTCCACCGATCCATCCGCCACCTTGACACAGCACTACCCGTATCCCTCCGCACAAACAGAGCCCCCCCAAACGAGTGAGGATGGATGGGCGCGTTGACGGACAGAGGAGAAGGAGGAGGGAGGGGTGGAGGTCAGGAACCGTCCCCTCCCGCCGCTTCCCGGCTTCCGTCGCGGAGGAGAAACGACCATCATCCACAGGGTGGATGATGTCACTGGCGGGTGGGGCGCGGATGTGGATAGGAGGACGGGGTGAGGGTGGCGGCGCGGGCGGGCGGGGCCTACATCTTGATGCCCTCCTGTTGGCTGAGCTGCGACAGCGTCTTCTTGATGCGCAGCGCCGTGAGGCGGGCGGCGCCGTTGGCGTACCAGCACTCCCGCATAATCTTGGCCATCACACGCAGCGCCTGGGGGGGGGGGGGGGGGGGAGGGAGGAGTCAGTGAGGGGGACACTGGAAGATGACATTGCTGGTTAGACAGACACACACAGACCACCCCCCCCCCACACACACACCAACACACACATACACACACACACACACACACACACACACACGTACACACCCACCCCCCAGGGGTAAGACTTAAGAGCCCACCCTCAGATATCAGACACAGAGGCCATGGCTTGTCCGTCACCTCGGCTTCAGAGCGCATCGATTTTTGAAAAACGCTTCCACTTGTAAACCCTCCCTGGAGGTGTACAAGGTTACCCTACCCCTACCGCCGCCCCCCTGCCTCTCTCTAACAACAGGGATCGTTTATCAGAGCCGCTAAGAGAGCCCAGAGAACCTGTCTGAGAGGCAGGGAGAGTACTGGTGGTCTTCTGCTGAGGGAGATAGGGACAGAGATTCATGTAGACTTATGCTGCCCACCCGAGTACACACACACGTGCGCGCGCACACACACACCATCTGGTTTTCGTATAATTTATCTCCATCTCTGAGAAAGCCTGTCTGTTTACGTGTCTACTCTGAGGGATATCCGCCAGCAATGATTAAGACAGAGTCAACTCATTTAGACTAATGCTGACAGATTCTGCCTCAACATCCAGCTGACACACACACACACACACATACACACACAGCACTGCCTTGTGCTGGCGAAAACACTTCAGTTTCACAGAGATGCCAAATGAAATTCTTCAAGGTCTGCGGGCACAGGCAAGGTAGCAGGTACGACCGTGGCGATGAATTAGAGATGCAACGCTAGCATGCTACCAACATCAAGGTCCAGATCGGAAGACCAGAGAGCAGTTTGAAAGCAGCTGATATTAACAAGCTGGTGTCAATGAGCTAGGTTGGATAGACATTACTAGCTGATACGAATGAGCTAGGTTGAATAAGCTACAGAACAGTAGTATAAGTGAGGGTTTAAAAATGAGTTCGTATGAACGAGCTAGTATTTACATTTAGTCATTTACATAGTACGAACGAGCTAATGTAAAGAAATGTTTATGAATGAGCCGGTGTGTGGTCTAGTAGGCGAGTGGAAGGCTCACAGTGATACTGCGTGCCAAGACACCAACAGCACTTCACTGGGGGGTCCAACTCACTGTACCAAGCCTCACCACTCTGTTGACTAAACACCCTCCACGCACCACACACACACACAAGCACCACACGGCACAAAATACACACACATCCCCCACAAATTCTTCCAAACGCACAATAATAATAATAATTATTCATTTAATTTATAATGCACTCTACATTCTGAATGTCAGAGTGCCACAGTACATAGTAAAACATAGTTAAAAACAAACTATAATAAAATTGATTTAAAAAGTAGGAAACGCCTGTCCGAATAAAAAGGTTTTTAGGCCAGTCTTAAAAGACTCCAGTGTCTGTGTTGCCCTTAGGTGGTCAGGGAGGCTGTTCCACAGGCGCGGCACTGCCGTGCAAAAAGCCTGGTCACCCATGGTGCGGAGTTTGGTGTCTAGGCTAATGCGCCACTTGTTTTCACACACAGAGAATGTACACTGCTGGGTTTTGATGCCAGGCCAGGGCAGCCAAGCCTGGAGGAGCTTATGAAGACCCAGACACCGTTTCTTGCCCTGTGACTCTTTAACGACGGAACATCTCTTTCATAGCCCCGACGTGGCTGTTGCTGGCCCTGTGCGAATCATCTCATTGTTCAGAAGGACCTTGTGCTGTTCAGTGCGCGTGATTGTTCTGTCTGCGAGGCGTCTCAAGCAAAGAAAGGTCAATGGCGTGGAGCTGAGGTCAGTAAACAAGTCTAGGTGGAACGGAATCGCACTTCTGTGTGTAAATGGGTGTGTAATCCTGGGGTTTGTGTGCGTGCCTGTGAATGCGTGTGTGGGTGTCTGAATGCAGGCTGTGTTTGTTTATGTTCCAGGCAGTGAAAGTTGAGAGGTAAACTCACTGATTGGGGTGTGTGTGTGTGGGAGAGGGGTTCTCGCAACACTAATCTAACTGTAAACACCCTCATCCGATCCCACAGCTGAACCAGACCCAGACATGGGAAAGAGGGACACGTACAGTACATCCTAACCCAGGCCAGAGGCCAGGAGAGAAGCTTCTAGACACCTGGTCTGGTCTGGCAACTCAGAATACTAAGCTGGGCTGGGGTGAAGCCTTTCACCGGCCACACACACACACACTCAAACACAAGCATTACAACGCACACACACTCAAACACAAGCATTACAACACACACACACACACTCAAACACAAGCATTACAACGCACACACACACTCAAACACAAGCATTACAACACACACACACTCAAACAAAGACAAGCATTACAACACACACACACACGCATAAATCATACACACACTCAGGAACCGACACGCAAGGCAGATAGGGAACTCATGCTTGCATGCAGGTGCTTCCACACACACACACAATCGGAGCGTGGCAGAACATACGGGCGGGGGGGACGGGACATGTTTGTGTGTGTCGTTAGGAGATCTGTCAGGCTAGGATGTGATCTTCACCAGATCCACAGCATCCTTACATAACACACATCGGATTACAGCAGTTTATTACCGGGGATTGACTCTAATCTAATCGTTCCGTTTGCCTGCAGTAAACGGACACGCCAATAAAGGGAGGGAGGGTGTGTGTGAGTGAGATAGAGAGAGAAAAAGAGTTGGATTGCTGTTGTGTGTGTGTGTGTGTACGAAGGCACGACTGCGGTGAAGACGTGGAAACGTGAGCTGGAAGGAGAAACGGAACACACACACTTTCCCGCCCCGCGACAGCCAGCCAAGACAGGCAAGGTGGTTAGCTCCTCTCTGGGGAGCACGGGTGTGTGTGTGCGTGTCTGGAAGGGATCCAATGGCAACCCAGTGCAACCCAGAAGGGACAATATGATCTAGTTCCTCCCGGTCAAGCTGTCCTTCGTGGTACAGTTAGTGGAAAACACTTGCCTCACATTGGTCTCTCTCTCACACACACACACACACACACACAACTCCCGGTGACGTACCTCGCAGCTCTGCCACCGGTTGGGAATGTTGGGCCGGAGTTTCTGGTCACATACCACCTTCCTCATCTCCTCCACTGAAGGATCGGACTGTACCAGGTCATGGTAGGGCAGCTGGTAGTCTTCATGGATGCCTGGCAGGAAACACAAACACAAAGGGGCCCAGACATAGGCAGCATGAGGACTGTCCCCGAACGGCCTGACGGAAAATCAGGCCCAGCCAGGACCCCCTCCACTCACCTCCGATTGAGCACCTGCTGGCGATCTCCCAGAACACCAGGCCCATGGCGTAGATGTCGGCCCTCTTAAAGGACTCGAAGTGCTTCATGTTTATTGAGTCATCCAGGACCTCTGGGGCCATGTACCTGGGAGGGAGGGAGGGAGGGGGGGGGACAGGCAGCAGGTTAGACAGAGCCACCACCACCACACTGGCCACAGAGCCCGGAGCAGAGAGGAGAGAACAGAGCAGGGGCCAGTTCTGCTTTCTCAGATGACCTTTCCATTCCTCTGGGACTGTGAGTAATGTGTTACGCAAGGAGGACCTTCACACAGGGAGCACATTTAACAGGGGGGGAGGAGAGAGAGAGAGGGAGGGAGAATGACGATGATGGTTTCTAATGAGTGTAATTCAACAGTCTACTCCACACACTCCCACTCCGGGGTTTCCAGCCAACTCTTAATTGAATTCTTTGAAGCAGAGTTGCATCCAGATAATGAACATCATCAAAGCTTCATTCTCCACAATATGAGAGCCCGCAACGACAGTGACTGTTGTCCCCATGGCAACGGCTTTCAATTCGGCTGCAAATGTTTTGAACGAGTAAGACAATTGGACCTGTTAAAAGTGAATACATATTTGCAAAACATGCTTGGAGACACTAGAAACTACTTATTTCTTTCACATTCTAATTGAAAAGACAGAGCAGCGAAAATAACACAAGCGAGGGCAGACTGCACGCACTTCTTCCCTCAGAGTGTGCACTACTGCCTGCAAACATCCTGCCTTCACTAGCAGTTCAGGGTCAGGTGTGATGAATGGTTTACAAGGAAGGAGAGTTGGTAAAGGAGCTGGGTAGAGAGACCAGACAGTCAGGTAGACAGAGAGAGACCAGACAGTCAGGTAGACAGAGAGGCACCAGACAGTCAGGTAGACAGAGAGAGACCAGACAGTCAGGTAGACAGAGAGGCACCAGACAGCCAGGTAGACAGAGAGACCAGACAGTCAGGTAAACAGAGAGAGACCAGACAGACAGGTAGACAGAGAGGGACCAGACAGCCAGGTAGACAGAGAGAGACCAGACAGTCAGGTAGACAGAGAGAGACCAGGTAGACAGGTAGACAGAGAGGGACCAGACAGCCAGGTAGACAGAGAGAGACCAGACAGCCAGGTAGACAGAGAGAGACCAGACAGCCAGGTAGACAGAGAGACCAGACAGTCAGGTAGACAGAGAGAGACCAGACAGACAGGTAGACAGAGAGAGACCAGACAGCCAGGTACACAGAGAGAGACCAAACAGTCAGGTAGACAGAGGGAGACCAGACAGTCAGGTAGACAGAGAGAGACCAGACAGCCAGGTAGACAGAGAGAGACCAGACAGCCAGGTAGACAGAGAGAGTCCAGACAGTCAGGTAGACAGAGAGACCAGACAGCCAGGTAGACAGAGAGAGACCAGACAGCCAGGTAGACAGATAGGGACCAGACAGCCAGGTAGACAGAGAGAGACCAGACAGACAGGTAGACAGAGAGAGACCAGACATCCAGGTAGACAGAGAGAGACCAAACAGTCAGGTAGACAGAGGGAGACCAGACAGTCAGGTAGACAGAGAGAGACCAGACAGCCAGGTAGACAGAGAGACCAGACAGCCAGGTAGACAGAGAGAGTCCAGACAGTCAGGTAGACAGAGAGAGACCAGACAGCCAGGTAGACAGAGAAAGACCAGACAGACAGGTAGACAGATAGGGACCAGACAGCCAGGTAGACAGAGAGAGACCAGACAGTCAGGTAGACAGAGAGAGACCAGACAGTCAGGTAGACAGAGAGAGACCAGACAGAGACTAAGGCTAAGGCTCTGGGGGATAGTCCGTCCAGCAGGACGACTCAGCTGGATGAGGGGGCTGGGCCTGGTGTTCTGGAAGAGGGCCAGAGAGCAGGGGCCTCTCTCCACAACCAGCCTTTACACTTTCTACTCAACCAAAGGCTTACTGGCTTTGAGCAAGTACCTTTAGAATGTATTTAATTTTGTTAGGGGTTAATAAAGTGAACTGAATGGAATAAACGAGAGAATGAATCTTCATTGAAAGCTATTCCTTCCTACCTTAAGAAAATAGGATTTCTATTCTTTCTATGAGGGTGGTTCAGTTCATTAAGGCAATTCATTTAATCTCAAGCTGCACACGCACAGTTGCACACATGCGTACACAAACACAGCCATCGAAAGGTGTGGGAGAAATCAAGGATTTCGGAAATGCTTATGTTAATTGCAATCAGTCGATCAGCTATTGCCTTAATATTTGCTCATTCTATTGTATTATTCATTCCTGTAAATGTGTTCCTACTGTACCCTATATCGTGCACTGATGACAAGTCTGACTGATTCTATAACACCTGCTGGCTGCAATGTTATCTTACAATAACTGCTGTGTCGAGCTGAAAGTTGGTTAGGAGAACTGTGTGAGGAGTTCTGAAAAAGTGGCCTTAGTATTGAGAAATGTATCCTAGCGACTGTTAAAAACTGTAATATTTCTCTATTCACAATAAATTATGTTTTCTGACCTTCTTGCCTCGGAGAGACCACTGTGTCTATTCTTGACTTTTCAAGGTGCATACTTGCGCTCTCTCCAATCAGCTTGTTTCTACTTTAACAACTAAGAATCTGAAGTTACACCATTTCAGTGGAGGCAGACAACAATATCTTCCACACAAGAAATATAAACAATGCATCCTAAAATTCTATTCACCTACACTATCACGTCCCAACATATACTAGCCGTCTGAAGTCTCTCAGCTAGAAGACTGGGTTTGACTTCCACCCAGCCAGCCTGTCAATAACAACCCTGATCCATGCATGACCAGTCAGCGTGTGTGTGTGTGTATGTACCCTGTGAGAAGAGGTTTATTTAATAATGCACATCCCCCAGACATTTGGCAACTATTCTATACCTGGGATTGCTGTTGATGAATAATTGAAACTAGGATGAATTTCAGGTCTGATTTTCCACCTTGGGTGTGTTTGTGTGTGTGTGTATGAATGCGCGTTTGGACAGTGTGTGTGCTTATGTGAGAGGAGAATCTTCTGGAAGGATTGGTGGACCTTGTGGAGATGACTTTTGGGGCAGACAGACACGTTGGCATATTTTGATGAGTTTCCTGTTCCTACGCGATGAGTCACACACACACCCGAAACCCTCTGCATCTCCAATTTCTCCCCTTCTAAACTACCTGCTCCACGCCGGAGTCAGAGGCAGTTTCCATAAACCCCAAACACTGTCCCATTACACAGTGGCAGCTGCTCAATCCAAAATGGTGGCTAACCGTGTGGATGACAGCCGAGGGAGCCAGAATGACTTCCCACTTCTAGGAATGGGCACTCTGGAGTCACCCAGGACCATCAGTTTCCATACACATTCACTTCACATCACTGCCAGGAGTGGCAGTTCACTGAGCCAGAGAGGACATCCAGTTACACCGCAGCTGTATGAGTTCTCAATAGCTATGGCGGTAGCTTTAAGAGCCAAAATGTCAGATGATGTATGTCTCCTGAGACTGAGAGCCTGTTGAGCCAAAATGGCCACCCTAGGGGGGGGCTCCGGTTCTCAGGGCTGTCCTCTGTAGAGGACTTCCATTTCCTTCCAACTCAACGGAAAACTTTCAAATGTGAACTTCTCTTTCATTCCCTGATAACTGTTTGTCATATAGATAAGTCTAATGGAGCCAAAATGGCCTCCATCAAATGGCCCGGTTACCTTTTGGTTCCCACTCGGTGATTGGGTGCGATGTCAATGGTGTCGGTGGCGGAGTCATGACGGACAGCCAATCCCAGGTCAGCGATGCAGCAGGTCCCGTTCTTCTTGACCAGAATGTTCTTGGACTTCAGGTCTCTGTGGGCGATCGCTGGCTTACCTGGGGGGGGGGGGGGGGGGGGGGGCGACGACAGGAGAAAAAGAGAGACAGAGAGAGAGAGAGAGGGGGGTGAGGAGAGGCGAGAGGCAAGAAAGCGGACAGAGAGAAGAGAACAGGAAAGAAAGGAGGAAAACAGAGAGAGGGACGGAGGGAGAGAGCGAGAGAGAGGGGGGGGGATTACTAAAAGCACCCCGGAACTTGGTGGAGATGGAATTCAGAATCTCGTGCACGTTCACACGCGTGTGCGTGTAGAGGTCACCTTGCGTGCCGACGATCTCCATGTGCAGGTGGGCCAGGCCGCTGGCGGTGGACAGGGACAGCTTGATCATGCCCTCCACCGTCACCGTGTAGCGGTTCAGGTAGTCAAACAGGGAGCCGTGCTCATGGTAGTCCGACACCAGCCACAGCTGGGTCCACGTACCGTTATCTGGAGGGGGAGAGAGAGAGAGAGAGAGAGAGAGAGAGAGAGAGAGAGAGAGAGAGAGAGAGAGAGGGAGAGAGAGAGAGAGAGAGGTCAACAAGGATTGAGAGAGGGAGAGGAGGGAAGGAAATGGAGAGTTTGAAAAGGAGTGAAAGAGGAACCAGGGCGAGAGAGGGAGGTCGACAGAGAGAAAGTTAGGGGGAAAAAAGGGGAGGGAACAAGTGAGAGTAAAAAGGAGTGGAAGAAGGAGGGAGGGAGAAAGAAACAAGAGGAGGAGGGAGAGACAGAGAGATTGACCGAATAGGAGAAAGGGAGGGAGGAAAGACAGAAGAGTTGGAGACGGAGTGAAAGAGAGAGATGTACGTCGAAAGGGAGTGAGGGAGGGAGGGAAGACCAGTAGGAGAGAGGCGAGGAGGTGTGGAGGTTAATGAGGAGCGTTTTCTCCTGAGCGACGCAGCTCCAGATGGCCTGAGAGTAGAACAAACAGCAGGACTGGACATGAGGAACAGTCGAGCTAATACACTCACCCACCCACCACCCACCGGCGTTCTACACACACACACACACACACACACACACACAAGGTAAACAGAAGAGAGCGGAGCACTCGCAAAGACCTTTGTTGTCGGCGGCGATGAAGCCCAGGATGTTCTCGTGGCGCAGCATGACGGTCTGGTAGATCTCGGCCTCGCGGAACCAGGAGCGCTCCTCCCGCGACGAGAAGATCTTCACCGCCACCTCCTCGCCCCGCCACTTCCCCCGCCACACCTCGCCGAAGCGGCCCTTCCCGATGCTCTCCTGCAGGATGATGGTCCGGGCGATGGTCCTCTGCACCAGCAGGGGGAGCCCTGGAGGGGGAGGCGGGGGGGAGTAGAGGGAGGGGGATTCTCGCTGGTTAGTCAGCGTAGCACAGTGTCTTCCTTGCAACTTCTGAACCCGCCGGCCCAGGCGTATTAAGGACCAGAGGACCAGCCTTGAGGCTGGAAACGCACAGAGAGGGGGGAGGGGTGGATGTGTTCACCGTGCCTCCAGCCATCTCTCAGGCAGAGGGTGAGTGTGTAAGCTTGAGAAAATGGCCCCCTTCCATTAGAACTTCTGTTATAACAACCAAGCCAGAGATGAGGCTTTTAAGATAACTACCGCCTTGCAACAGAAGCACAGCATACTGACCTATTTCTGTCACACACACACACACACACACCAACACACAACCACAGCCAGCTCCTACCTGAGCCGGAGCCGGAGGTGGTCATGTCGTAGATGAGGTCTTTGAGGGTGGTGCCCACGGTGATGAAGGGGTGGTCTATGGAGGGGTCCTCCTCGCTGGGGACACGGTGGTGGAGCCCCAGCCGGCTGTGGCACACGTACAACACCAGCACCAGCACCAAGCACAGCACGCACACGGGCCCCGCGATGACGGCCGCCAGCGCCACCGGGCCCAGGGACAGAGGCTTCGCCGTCGGCACTGAGGGGGGAGACAAGGGGGAGGGAGAGGGGGAGAGAGAGAAGGAAGGGTTGGGAGGGAGGGAGGAAGAGAGAGAGAGAGAGCGAGGGAAGGGGTTGGGAGGAAGAGAAAGATAGAAGGGTGATAGGGGGTTATATAGTGATACACACAGACACACGCACACACAAGTTCTTTCAGGCCCTCTAACCTACGTTCCTCGTCCGACACACACACACACACACACTGTGTGACATGATTTATGACTCTATTTGAAAGGGAACTGGTGAGCTTGACCTGCCCTGTCCAATCTCTACAACTCATTTGTCTCAGTCCGTCCTGTTCTGACGCATCATTCAGACCGAGGCCTGGGTTAGGAGGACTAGACCCCACAGCACACACACACACACACATACATGCACATACACACACACACACACACACACACACACACACACAGTGTCATCCAGTGACACTGCAGCAGTATGAAAAGCTAGAGGGCTAGTTTTACACTGCAGCTAAAAGCTTGCATGCTACAGACAACTACACACACATAAACACAGAGAAACACACACACACACACACACATCATTCATCCCAGGGGGCCCAAGGATACAACTGTACTAAATCAAGTTAGGGGGAAGAAAGATTCTCACTTTGAAAAGCTGAATGAGTCACATCACAAGACTGTCAGAGAGACAACAAGTGTGTGTTCTGTGTGGGGTGTGTGTGTTCTGTGTGGGGTGTGTGTGTTCTGTGTGGGGTGTGTGTGTTCTGTGTGGGGTGTGTGTGTTCTGTGTGGGGTGTGTGTGTTCTGTGTCTTGTGTTCTATGTCATCTGTGTGTCCTGTGTGTGTCCCACGTGTATTCAACACCAGGCTCAGCAGGAACACAGGGCTGGAGGACGACTCATCGATTGTTGTGCTGTTATCTGGGCTTCTCTTAGCAAGCTGGACCAGAGCAGAGATCAACACCTATTCATGGAGCAGGAGATGAATCTCCTCTCTGCAGAGGAACACTGATCCAACTGGCTCCGGCCAGGAGACTGACAGAGAGAGGGCGGAGAGAGAGAGAGAGACTGACAGAGAGGGGAGGGGAGAGAGAGAGAGAGAGAGAGAGAGAGAGAGAGAGAGAGAGAGAGAGAGAGAGAGAGAGAGAGAGAGAGAGAGAGAGAGAGAGAGAGAGAGAGAGAGATGAATAGAGGGGGGAGAGAGAGGGTGGAGGGATGCCACTGCTTGCACCAAAAACGGAAAAACCAGGAGTCAGGATAAATGCGGCCCCCGCTAATAGGCCATCCAGCCGGAGAATGATTGTGAGTAGAGGCAGTCTCCTCTGAAAGAATTTATAGATGATGTCTCCCTCCAAGAAGAATGCGAGTTCATCTGCAGTCTCACATCTTGTAGAACTACATGTTCCTAGTTAAGAACTGCAACTACCCCTTTATCACACAGCTGTTTTAGGTGTTGTCTCCCATGTGTGTGTGTGTGTGTGTGTGTGAATGGGAGAACGGTGGAGGCAGATCGCCACACTGTTATAGACGCAGTCATAACATAGGGCTTGAGCTCAGCCTGCACATAGCCTGTTATCTGTGATCTTCCCCCTCAAGTCTCAATGTGTCCAGTGGAACCCCTCGTCCTGCCTCCCACGCCTCCATCTCTCGCTTCTGAAGGTTTGACGCACGCCGGGACATAACCAGCCCCTTGATGTCAATTGCTGCCTGCTAGCTAAGGAGAATTGGTAAATGTGAGGATGGGCACGGGCGGGGAGCGGGGGCTGGAGATCGTCTGTGTATGTGTGTGTGTGTGTGGGGAGGAAGGTATGAGGAGTGGGTCTGTGTGCAGGTGCATTCATTCTCCACATTAGGACGGACTGGAGAGCAGCCCACCAGCACATCGAAAACGACCTCCCCCCCCCCCCCCCCCCCATAGTTACGAAGAGTGTATTTTTTATAGACTGAGGTTGTGTTTAAACAAATGGTAAGCTAAGGTATTTATGACTGATCTAATCTACAGCCAGCAAAGGCACTAAGTTGGGGGAGTGGAGTCAGGATTAGGCAAGTTTACCCCTCTGCCCTGAACTTTTGTTGCCCTGAACCTTTTGGTTCCAGGGGATTGGGCTGGTGTCCTGTTCACATGGGACACTGGCCTGGGGGTTTTATTGTCTTAAACTGTCACTGACCTGTGCTGACCAATCATGGTGACGACTGTATTGATTGATTATTAACATCTGTTCCCTGTTCATATAAGGGAGACCTTTTCTTTTAATCTGGACCACTCTCTCGAACGACCTGTAGGTTACATCTGCTTGTGTTTCGCTATAACCGGTCCAGAGTACTCTGTTCATTCTTAAGTTGTACAAACTAAATAAATTGTATTGAAACCGCCATCTTGACTATTCAGATCTACACAGTGCCACTTGAATTCTTCCATTACACTACCCATCTCTCCACCTGTCTGTCTTTCCACCTGTCTGTCTGCCCATCTGTCTACCTATCTCTCCACCTGTCTGTCTGTCTACCTATCTCTCCACATGTCTGTCTCTACCTATCTCTCCACCTGTCTGTCTCTCTACCTATCTATCCACCCGTCTGTCTCTCTACCTATCTCTCCACCTGTCTGTCTCTCCACCCGTCTGTCCGTCTCACCTGGGAAGGAGCTGAGGTCGGGGTTCTTGTTGCACCAGTCCTTGTCGCAGCAGAAGACCCCCTCGTAGTCCCTGGAGGAGGAGGCGCAGATGAAGGGCCGGTCCCGCGGGATCAGCTCGTTGTCATGGACACACATGCTCTGGTGCGTGGTGGGCCGGCCCCCGGGCTTGGTGGTGAACGACACGAAGCACACGCCGCCGTCCGTGGAGCAGGAAGAGTTCGAGCAGCGCTCACAGTAGCACTGGAGGGCTGGGGGATGGAGAGAGGAGCGATGGGAGGGGTGGAGAATGGAGGGAAGGTAGGGAGGGGGGAGAGAGTACGGGTGACAAAGTGAGAGAGAGTATGAGAGAAAGGAAGTAGGACAGGTGGCAAGATGAAAGGAATAAAGAGAGAGAAACGGAGGGGAGGAAAGAGAGAGAACATAGATTAGATTTCCGGAAGAAGAAAAAACACGCTTGGGTGAGAAACTTTGAAGAAACCAAAAGCATTATCAGTGATCGTTCACCACAAAGACAACCGCCCAGGCAAGATAACAGGAGACAGTCAGTCTAACAACGCCTGTGATCGCTAAACCAACCGATTCACTTCCTGTACACAAGTCTGGCTTCCTGCTGTTCCCCTCAATAGCCAGAGAGCACTCAGAATACAGATGTGATAGGAGGCAGAATCAAAACAAGCCATGCACACGCACACACCACCTGTCTACTGTCAGCAAGATGACGTGTTATGAGCACTTCATATCGACGGTGTAACACAGTGCTGTGTACTGTAGTGGCGGGTGTGTGTTGCAGTGTTGTGTAAGCCAGTTCATAGAGAGCCGTGGGACTCAAACACAGCAAGGACGGCTGAACCTGGTCGACATCTCACACACACACTCGGACACGAGTTCGCGCGCACACACTTGCACACCCAGTTGAATTATTCACTCAGACAGTCCAGAATACAGAGCCACGAGCCCCCCTCAGACGTGGTCTCCTTTCATCTCTCTCCTATGTCTGTGTCTGTCTGTGATTGTCTGTCTGTCTGTCTTGTCAGGGCGTGTCTGCCTGTCTGTGGGCTTGTGCGTCTGTCCGTCCATCAGTCTGTGCGACTTGACTTGAGCCTTGAAGAGAAGAGCACGGAAGGAACAGGCAGTCTAGACCTTGCCCTCTGATACGGTATCCTCAAAAGAGGAAGACATTCGACGCCCCTCCCTCCCTCCCGCCCGCCCGCCCTCACTCACCACACGGCAGACAGCAGTACAGTCAGTGGCATGCATGCCTTAGCTGTCTAGACAGACGCCATACCTCCACACAGACACAATAAAAAAACATCCGGAATATTCTTTCTTTGTTTGCGTGTGTGCCGCTTTTGTACAAGGGGGGTGGGGGAATTTGGAGACACGTTTGAACTGAACCACACTACTCTTGGAGTGTCCATGACTGGGGCCTGTCTCGAAAGTGTTCCCTTCCCTCCTCCCCTCACAGGGACACTACCGAACCCTCCTGGGTGGGAGCCTGGCTGGAGCCTCTCAGCCGTCTCCCTGTTAGGAAGGCAGGCAGACGGACCTCAAGTTGGAAGGCACAGCTGGTAGGGTGTGGCACGCAAACAAACGACTATACACACACACGCCTACACACACACACAGGTTTGGGCTTGCAGTCGCAGTCTAATTGAGGGCATGACTCACCAGCTGGCATGAGAACATGAATCAGAGTAGAAGAAGAGGCACGCCGACACACACACACACACACACACACACACACTTGAAGCTGTTGACTACATAAACAGCAGTCTGACACAGTCTGAGTCGAACTGGACTTTCCAGTCTGTCTGTGTCTGTGAGGAAGTGTGAATTCTGAGTCTGGTGGCTCTGTGTGTGTGTGTCTGTGCAAGTGTGTATATGGGGGGGGGTCAATCCACTGCCAAAGTCAATTGTTATGAAGCACTACAGCCTGTTGCTGAAGGACTAGCTCGTTCTACCAATGTGGACACCTGTCTCTAGTGTGTGTGTGGGTGTGCATCTCACAGATCCACATTACATTACTTCTGATAAGTTCCTCCCCTGCACTCTGTGTCGGATCCTGCCGTGATGCTATCTGGCCGTGAGGCCGCTCTCACCAGTAGCCGATGTCGCGCTTTATGATTTATGATTATGAAGGGGAGTCAGGTGGCTGAGCGGTGAGGGAATCGGGCTAGTAATCCAAAGGTTGCCAGTTCGATTCCCGGTCATGCCAACTGACGTTGTGTCCTTGGGCAAGGCACTTCACCCTACTTGCCTCGGGGGAATGTCCCTGTACTTACTGTAAGTCGCTCTGGATAAGAGCGTCTGCTAAATGACTAAATGTAAATGATTGGATGCCGTTTTTGGTGCACTGTACCGTGATCCAGACGTCATTGTTACACACTGTAGATGAGGACGTGAGGTGTTATTATCGCTCTGTGTTGTTACTGTGATCGTTTACCGCGCATTCATCAGCCAGCTCAGCGAGATGCTATTGTTGCTGTGTACTTAAGCAGTCGAGATTGTATCGTTGCACTGTAGTGTTGTAGCATGATTAGCCATGCCTAGTAGCTGAGATGTGATTACTGAAAGCTAGACTACTCTTCGACCACCAGTAGAACTATGCACATCTGATCCTTGATCTTCTACTGAGCGTTCTACAGTTCATGCACTAATTGAACGTCACCTTCGATAAAAGCTAAATGTGTAAAACTGACAAAAACGTTGAACGCAAGGTAATACATTTGGCAAAGGCATTCACGTTTGCGAGCCCCCAAACGCAGGAAAGCTGTTGGAGCCCAGCTAGAAACACACACACACATATTTCCTTTCAAAGGGGAGTGTGGCAGTGGATGGGGTGGAGATCACAGGGTATTGATCAGCAGCCAAATCACTGCTAAAACACCAGCACTGTAGCTCAGGGAGGGAGGGGGAGCCCCACCAGCCAGCCCCCTCTAATCTGAGAGCGAGCACCATTTGTTAGTCGTCGTGAAATGGGGAGGAAGAATCTCATTCATGTCCACTTCATCTTCTCTCGTAGTGCCAGCCCCAGTGCAGCCAAACCTCCTGAAATGGAATTAGCCTTGGTCCTAAACTGAGTGGAGGATCCACAGGGAGAAAACTGAATTCAATTTCTCCCTGGGCAAGCGTAGGAGTTGCACACGGACACACACACACACACACACACTAGAGGGGAGGCTGTGATGAATGAAAACATGGCCGTTTGTCGCTTATCGAATTCCAGTTGACTTTGGAGTTGCGAGGCTTGAATGACAAGCTCTTCCTTCCTCCGCTACATAAGCCGTGCATGTAATGGGCCCGCTACGTACAAGCTTAAAATTGTGTTGATATGAACAAGCCCATGGACCTGCTCCAAAGTGGCCCATTACTGCTCCCACTGTTACACAACTGCACCCCGGAGGACTCACAGGCAGAGAGAAGGAGCTAGGGACAGGGAGAGAGAGAGAGAGAGAGAGAGAGAGAGAGAGAGAGAGAGAGAGAGAGAGAGAGAGGGGTAGGAGAGAGCACAGAAAGAGAGCGGTGAGGAAAGAGAGAGGGAGAGGCAGAGACCGAGGGGTAAAGGGAAAAGAGAGAGAGACACACAGGAGGGCGAGAGCCAGAAAGGCAGGGAGAGAAGCCTTTGCGCGTGGCTGAGCTGTACTCCATAAAGCAAGCAGCCCAGTACTCGATTCACCTCACTCCACTTCCCAGCACCACTCTCCTCTCTTCCAGCAAGGTCCTCCAGCCATTGTGCTGTCTGCCTCTTCACTCTCTGCCCCTCCATCATGACAGCGTCCTTGCTGTGAGCGCACAGTGTGTGTGTTGCCTCACAGGCTTCAATGGGAGGGGTTAGCAAGACATGTGGAGTGGAGTGGAGAGGGGGGCGGGGGGAGTGCCGGGGGTAAAACCTTAGAAGACAGGAAGGAGGGAGGTCACTAAATCACATGTTTGTGTGTCTCAGTTTTGTCTCTCTGGAGAGAGTTAGGGGAGGGACCCTCCCAGAATCCTTCAGTGAATGGCTTCTCCAGAGAATGAGGGGTGGAGAGACACAAAGAGACAGAGGAAGAGAGACCCGAGGCAAAAGGAGCGTATCACCACCATCTCCACCATCAGCCCCAACATCAGCTCCAATCACAACCACGCAACAGAAGAACAAAAGCCCAGCCGAGCTGTTCGTTGGCAGTTAAAGGGATAAACCATCTTCTCTCCTCCCCCTCGCTTCATTCCTTTTGCTTGTCCTCTCCTCTCCCTGCACCCATGCCCCTCCCTCCCACCCCCCTCCCTCCCTCTCACCCCCCTCCCTACCACCCCCCCCCCACCCCCCCGGATCGAACAATGAAGGGAGTGTGAGGCAGAGAAAACAGGCACAGAGAACAAACGGGTGAAGCCACAAAAGCAGACAGAAGTCGGTACTGTACCTCTGGCGCGGGCCATGAAATCCACTCGGTGTAATCTGCACGGGGGGGGGGCGCCCAACGGATGCGTTCGGGCTCCTATTATCTGGACCCGCGGCCAGGGTTTCATCCCCCCCGCCCCCCTCTGATTGGCTGAACGCATTACTCCGAGGCTGCGTTATGCAGATGAGATGCAAAGGCTCTCCCCTGGGGGCCTCGGAGGAGCTACACCCCCCCCGTTAGCTCCATCATGGAAGCGGCGGATCTCAGTTTAATCCAATGGAGAGCAGGAGGGAACCTTCTAAGATATTGAAGAGGACTTTCAGGATTTGGGCAGATATTTACCTAAATAAATGTAACAACAGCCAGATGGACGGTTAGACAGCACACACGCCCTAACCCTGCCTCCTCTCTCCACACACACGCACACACACACACACACTAACCCTGCTCCCTCTCCACACACCCTAACCCTACAACTTCCACCACCCTTAGTGGACCTACCAGTGTCCCACCCACCACCTACCGCGCGGTGCGCTTGTTTGAAGATATCCCATCTCACTCGGCTGCCCTGCCCTTCGTATCAGGGACACCCTGTACCAGCCCAGTCATGTCACCATTGCTTCCACTATCTCTCACATTAAGGGCTCAGAGCGCGCAGGAGAAAGAGAGAGGGGGAGGGTTCGTCAAGCAGGAATGGTAGCGTAAGGAAGGAGGAGGAATCGTGTCTGGTTTTCCAAGCAGAACAGACCATGCGTGCCTCTTCCCCTGGCCTTTTACACTTGACGACAAGCAAAAAAAAAGAAAAGAAACAAAAGCTGCACTAGCCATGTCACGGTTCCATGGAAAGGGGAAGTTCTCATGTGAAGCCCTTTTCCTTGGTATCAATGTGTCTTATAGATGGGTTCCATTAAAGTTCCCTAAACTCCCTAATCAGAATTAGAATTTGGTTTATTCGCCATGTAGGTTTACACAAACGCGGAACTTACTGTGGCAGGAAGGTTAATTTATTTAAGTTTGACACATTTCTGTCAACCTTTATCTGATATATTGACCTTTGAACCCTTGCCAGGGGTCACCTTTATTTCACCCTATATTTCAGTGATTAAGAGAGCCACAGGGCCTCCGTGTCCTCTTACCGCTCTCTCTGGTGGCATGCCCACAGTAAGCATGCCCTGGGTAAATAACCATGCTGGCCTTGGGCCGGCATCCAGCCTGCATACTGGCACACACACACACACACACACACACACACACACACACACACACACACACACACACACAGAAGGCTGGCTGGCTACACACTGAGCTGTGTGACTGACTGGCTGGTTGATATCCCATAATTCCTCCATCTGCATGTTAATGAGGACAGGAAGATTCTCCTTGGACTATTAGAACGAGGTTGTGCGTGTCCAGTCAGAGAGATTGATACTGACACAAGGTAGAGCAGGCTGACTCGGACAGGAAATGGCGAGGGCAAACCCTGCTAAGCCGTCTTGAAACAGATTATTTGAAGCGAAAATCTAAGTTGAAGTTGCTGCTGACACAAAGCAGGACTGAGACGGGAATCAAAAGTCATGATCGTAGGTTGCGAAGAAAAGTCGAGTGTGAATACACGGATACTGGGATGAATGACAGAAAAATCCCTAAAAAAACTCTAAAACGTCTACAGCACAGCCTTAATATTTATTCAGTCATAATCTAGAAACCCTGGTTTGTACTCCCTTAAAAAAGGGTATGAATGAACTCCTTCTAAAAAAAAAGGTAAGAGTTAGGCTAACTTATCCAAGGAGGTAAGAACCTAACCTCCGTCGGGGGTGAGCCTCATCGCTCACATCTCAGAGAATCAGAAACTAAACAGCAGCCCCACAAAGGCCTCCATTCAGGCTCCCGACCCTCCAGCAATCGCACAACTGACATTTCTGAGGGCTGTATAATCTAGAGCCATTCATGTCCAGTAATGCCTTCAATTAACTCAATTCAATGGTGCCCAATCAGATTACCACTGAATAAGCCATTATTTTAACAGTGTTAGGGAGGAGAGGGAAAGCCCGGGGTCATGGTTTCCAGTGTTTGCGTCTGCAAAAAGGAGGGCCCCGTGAGACGATTCAAATGAAAAGGATGGAGAATGTTTAATCTAATAACTCCTCCGCACAGGGAAAAATAACGATCTGATGGGGGGGGGGGGAAGAAACGTCAAGACAATGGGCTTCGATTTTTTTTTACATTTGTATCAATGCCAATTGGATTTCACATCTTCTGAAACCTGTGGCTCTAACCTCGGATAGGGTAAGCACATTTTGAATTCAACAGCAGAGACGGAGGGATGGAAGGAGGGGAGAAGTAGCTCGTCCTTGTTCCACCCGATCTTAATCTCCGTACACACTATAAAGGGCACTTTGTTGAGTCTTTCAAGCAAACATTGCTTCTGTTTTAATCTCAACGTGATCTGATAATATTCTGGAACCGAAAAGTTGGCCTGGAAGAGAAATTCACAGAATTTAAGATGGTTAACTACCAATCTTCCTACAGGAGGCTATCCTCCAGTCTGGTTTCCTAAACATCCATACGTTTCTCAGTGCTAGATCTGATAGCCTCCCTGCTCCCATATGACCAAGTTACCTCACATACAATCGATTTACCTTCCTTACTTGAAACACAGCTTCTCAAAACTCACTACAAGGCCAACGTACAGCTTAGGCCTAACAAATTATACATCCATACGCAAGTAAAAACACACACTAACAATTTACAGAGGTCGCAGGTTAACATACATCTTCCACCATCCGCAACAGAAAGTCACTTACTCACGGCCATGTGTGTTGGACGACACACACGAGAACTCGAGGTACGTTTTTCAAATGGTAAGTGGCATATTTGGGTGACAGACTCCAGTTAAGAGTCGTCATGTGGCCTATTTTCCTCTCAGCACTGGAGAGGAGAAAATGGTCCGATTCAACAACACAAAAACTGTATAACTTCAGCAGCAGGGGGCGGGAAAAAAGGCTCATCGATTGACATAAATGATTTCTCTAGCACAACTTCTTTCAGACCATTTTTAAAAACAGTAATAAGGAAAACACAACCAGCTGGACTGCAATGTTCCTTTTCGCTTCGGTCTCTGTGCACATCAGTCCCAAAGTGTCATTTCTAATGATTGGAAGCTCACAACTAACATAGCATATTCTGTTTCTTCAGACTTGGCTGAAGACCTTGGGTTAAGATAAGTGTGCGTGTGTGTGTGTGTGTTGTGAAGAACAGCACCCAGCTTCCGAAGTTAGCATTCAACACTTTCCCTGCAGCACCCAATGTGTGCAACCAAAGCCAATTATCTCCCAGGTTCCACCTCACCTGCCTGCCTCCTGCAGCAGCTTCTCTCCTGCGTAGACAGATTGTTGGCCCTTTTTGCCTTTATTTATTGATAGTTGGAGAGAGACAGGGAAACAAGGAGAGAGGCAGAGAGAGCGAGAGAGAGAGAGAGACTGAGGGGGAGACATGCAGGAAAGGGTCCAGGCCAGATTCTAACCCAGGTCCCTGCGTTAAGGCCTTTTACCCAGCGAGGTCTCCCCCTTCCTTACCCAACCTCACAATCCCTCCCCAGGCTCAATTCTGATCTGTGTTGCCCAGAAGCAGAGACTGTATTCAGGGCTGTGAGCCATCTGAGCTGCCCCTAACTACCCCCCCTGGTGCCTTCAGCTCCACTCACTAACACGGTCCACACGAGGCCACATGAGAACGAAGAGGTTGAATATGATGGGTGGCGGGGTGGGGTGATGGGGTGTGTAGTCCTGTGGGTCTGCGATCGATGCCGCACCCCCCTTCCCCCCACACACACACACACACACTCACTCACCCCCCTCCTTTTACCTTCTGGAACGGAATAGGAATTAATTACTTGTCGTCTCCTGGCAACCGCAATCCATGCACCCTTACTGGTTGGCCGTGTATCATGGTTGTGAAACATGACTGTGAGGCTCGGCCACGAGACCGCGAGCGCGTACGTACACATCCGGCGCACACGGCAAATACCGACACACACACGTGCAAAAAGTGTACACAAAATCTCAAACCAGGCTTTTCTCTCACACACACACACACACACACAATTCCTGCCAGCCCCATGTCCCCCTGCCCCCACCCAATCTCCTAAATCGGTCCCTCTTGTAAGTGTGTGTGTGTGTGTGTGTATGTGTGTGTTTGCCCTTTTTCAGCCGACAGATGAGCCTCCCACAATTATTTCCATAGGTCCCGGCCTGCCCTCCCTCCCTCCCCCCCGTCTAGCCCTTTGTCCACACCAGATGTGGGGAGGGACAGAGGGAGGGCTGTGCACCAGCACCACCCCCGCACGGTTCCCCTCAGCCCCCAAAAACCTCCCGCACCCACTAGCCCCAGCTTCCGCCAAATCTCAGAGCGTCAAAAATGGGAAAGCTCGTGAAGGAGAACGACCTCCGTCAAGTTGCTCTCGGTCAGAGCGAACTGTCTCTAGTGCTACCAGCGTTGCGTCTATACATGATTTAGTCTTTGCTCCTTATTTTTTATGGGTTTGACGATGGAACGCAAAAATAACAGAGCGAGAGAGAGGGAGAGAGAGAGAGAGCGAGCACTGGAGGATGGTTCTGACTGCAGCACAGTTTTCCTGAGATGGGCGAGGCGGGGCGGGTGGGGTGGGGATATTCAGTGAACATGGCGTCTTATGAATATGGATCAGGTTGATTTAGGAGAAAGCGTTTTGGGGCGGGTGGCAGCTGTACACGGGAGGCCCTCCGTCTCCCAGCGACACGGAGAGCACCGTCCCCCCTCCCCTCCTCACCTCGCCCCTCACTGGCCGAGTCAGACTCCCAGGTACAGGACGGGCTGTTACCTGTGGACGCTTGTGCAATCCAAAACGAGAGGGAGAAAGTGGTCTACAGGGAGGAAAGAGAGAGACGGGCTGTGCTCAAGGTAGAACCAATGACGTAGTCGTGATAATCACAGAGAGAGAAACGAATACACCGGAAATCATCCGAGCTGGCCTTCTGTGAAGTAGCCACAGGAGGGAAGGATCCAACATTCAAAAAGGTCTTTCGGTGCTGCTGATGTTGTTTTCTCTGAAATTTGTAATCCACCGGTGTACGATTTCATTCACTACTAAACTGTGTGAAATCGCATTCGGGTACCTGCGTCCAATCAAACGCTATTGTTGCTATTGTTATCTGGGGGCCATCGTCAAAACGGCATGACTATTGCAAATGATCAGAAGGAACAAACCCTGATAACGCAAACGCAAACAGAATCGCAAAGCAGTCCTTGGGACGTGACCGGGGAAGACCAAGGGAAGGAACGACTGAAGGAGGATGAGGAGGAGAGGGTTCGAAAGTCGCAGTCTCGAAGGGAGAGAGGAAGGACCCGAGCAAAGAAGATAGAAAACATTAGGACAGCAGGAATCCAGAGACAGCAGTAAGAGTCACTTACAGCGAAGCACATGCCTGGCCTAAAGCTCAACTAAGTGCATGGTTTTGTGCTTCTCTTTCCCTCCCTCTCCTCTCCCTCTTCTCTCTCTGTGTGCCTGTGGCATTACTAATTGCTGCTGTGTCAGGGCAGAGAGCACATGACGGAGTGTTCTTTCTAAACAGCCTGCCACGCCAGAGCTGGGGCGAGCAGAAGAGCAGGCACACAGAAGGGAACGCCGCACTCGTAAACCTGCCTTCCCCCCCCCGCCGGAGAATGACCAAGGAGGGAAGGAGGGAGAGCAGCTTGTTGGGGCTCTTTGTTTGAAGCAGCTAGCACATGGACAACCTGCCTGCCATTCTGTCTGTCTGTCTGTCCGTCCTCCATACACACGCACACCCACACCTCGCGAGTAAAAAAGCAAGCAGTTACTGTTCAGTCACCGAATCAGCCAAATGGCTTTTTGTCACATACTGCGCGCACACACACGCGCGCACGTCTCACTGGCGGTTACTGAGGGGAAGATGAGAGAGTGTCAAAAGAAAAAAGCCAGGTAGAGAGATTGATAAAAAGGAGAGACGGGGAAGAGAGTTGAACAATGCCTCAAGCACCCAGCGCCATTTGTCAGAAGATGTTTTTCTATCTACATACAAACTTATTAAAAACATTTTTTCAACTATTTCAAACTCAATGCCCCTGGGTCGCTGAAGAAAGAGTAACAATCCCAGCTGAGATAATTGTATTGCTCAGTTCCATTCCTAGGAACAGGACCATAACTCATACTGTAATCTTTTGTTAGGATAGTCCACACAAAACCCTCTGCTCAAAGAGTAATCAGTAACACCAGGATAACCCTTCCACACCAAGAAGCTGAAGTGGCCTGCGTTTGAACCGGTCACACTAAACCTACAGTGCTGTAGTATTTTATTTGGTGGATTAAATAGTGATTAAACAGTGGTTTAATCCACCACACTGCCTTCACTGGGAAGTGAACACAGGCCCACGTCTCACAACATTGAAGAAAAAAAAGAAGAAGCTATTTGTGCCACAGTGACTTCAACTTTACAGGGAGACCTACAGCACCATTTTGTTGACCACATCTGCTGAGGTTATCAGGTTGTTGAGGTCGGCCACTGCGTGTATACGAGCTGCCTTAGGATCCGTTTACAACTTTTCCCACAACCCTTCCTGGTGACAGTCTGGTGGAGAAGGGCCGAGCGGCTGGCTGCTCGGGGCTGCTGTGGACGGGCAGACACGCAGCTCATTCCTGTGTGACAGGCAGCCGTTCTGTAGGCCAGAAGCATGTGGACTATAATTGGAGGACTAACCGGAGATTAGAAGCGAAGGAGAAGGCTGCTGGTTTTCTGCCCTTGCGAAAAAGGCACTTAAACATACGTGACTGAGATCTGTAATGTTTTTGATGTTTAAATGGATTACGACATAAAAGTGATGCTGTGGTTCGATGGTTGCCTGTGGCCACGTTTGTCTTGCGAAGGTCAGGGGAGAAAATATGTGTCACTCCTGAAAGCAGATTCAACGGAGAGGCCTTTCACGTTTCCCAAAATTTCCAAAAATGGGACGCCAGGGTTCAAGGCTGTAACAAGTGTTACAGCTGAAAACGACCAACCTTGGACATTATAACTATTGATCATAACCAACCTCGGTTATGAAAATGGTAGTCAAGAATCGAGATCCCTCTCCGTCCTTTTCTCGTACCCACAAGCGCATACTCCATTTTAATTACTTTTTCACAGCTCTCGACTGCTTGAAAAAAAGATACAATCAAAAGTTCAAATTTTGGAAGGCCATGAAAAGAGATAGAAAACAGAGAGAGAGGAGAGAGAGAGAAAAAAGAGCGAGCGGGGCCGTTTGAATGCATCAGTGCCCCTGAATCCAATCACAACTGGCACAAACACAACTTCTCAAATTAGTTGTGCTTCCTTAAGCCAGGACAACAGGCGGTTCAGGGTCACTCACATGCCTGGGATTCCTGTGTCCAAAACACAAAGTTACTGTATCAGAGAATACTAAACAGATATGCTCACAGCAGAACAAGTCTGTGGCCAGAATGTTCATAGTCCTCAGATGGTTATCCAAAAGCTATAAGGAGAAACTATTTCAAGAGCATTGTTAACAGCTTTCAGAAGTACTCAATATGGGGGGGGGGGGTCGTTTTTTTTTTTTTTTTACTTCAGTCTTGATAGAAGGATCTGCAGGTGAATCTTCCTGTGAATAGAATTTTGACTGTAGCCCATCTCAAAATAACAAAACATATTTCTGTTGGCTAGATCGTGTGACTGGCTGGGGGGGCCCTCTCCATATGGCTGGGCCGTTTCAGAGCCTTGTTGCAGGCGAAGAACGGGAGGAACAGGAAGAGGCGAAGAACTGGTGAGGCTGTGCGGTACAGGCCAGGGCTTTCTTCACCACACCTGACCCACAGACACAAGATGGTGAACCTAGCACTTATCTGTTCTCCCTCCATCTCTCTCTCTGTTCCACCTCACCTCACCCCCCCCCCCCCCCCCGGCCAGGAGTTACGTTCATCCTGCCCTGATGTTTGAATGCTAAGGAGGAGGCATCAGGCCCAGCGATAACTGAGGACGGGGCCGGTTCGTGACTTCTGATGCGGCCTGGGTTTATTGTATTTGCTGACAAGGCGCTCCAGAGATGTCGGCGGGGCTAAGCTCCATCCTTTATATCCCCCAGCCAGAGAGAACTTGTTTACTCTGGGGTCTGCGGGGAGTGGTGACGCCTATTAGGAGATAGGCTGCGCTGGCGGGATTCTGACTAATGTGGTGCGCCACTGCCAGCTTTAGCCGCAACAAGAATGTGTGTGTATATAGACATGCACATGTATTGCTGTGTACGAGTTGACTTTTTGCTGTGTGTGTGTGTGTGTGTGTGTGTGTGTGTGTGTGTGTGTGTGTGTGTGTGTGTGTGTGTGTGTAATTATACACCCTACTCCTGTTATGGAGAATACTCAGCAGGACGGGCGGGACACAATGCTTCACTTTCACAGCTAAAGCACAAAAACATCCCCGTAGCGACATTGTACTCAAACACAACCAACTGCATCCGTTATTAACGTTATTAACATTTTCCTCTTTAGACATACCATAATTGTGCCAAACACCTTAATTATTGGAGAAACGTAAACAACTCTGACGTATAAATAATGATTTAAAAATTATGCCTACGAACTCAAATAATGAATTTACCCTCAGGAAAGTATCACGCATGCCATGTTCGTCACAGACACACACACATACAGTATATATTGTAGCATACTAGTATTTCAGTGTGTATGTTCCTTAATGGATGTTGAGTGTGTTCGTCTCCACGCAGCGTGTGGCCAACCCCAGGAAGGGACCCGATGTGAGATGGTAATCCAGTTTGCTAAGGTCAAGGGGGCCACGCAGGGGCCAGGCAGTAGCTGTCTCTCCAGATAAGATGAAATAGCCACTGCCGTCACAACCACCCAGTCCACATGTGGAGGCGTTGCCACGGCAAAGACACAGTCTCGGGGTAAGAAGGTTGATGGATGAAGTGTACAGTCAAATGCTATTGTATGGACAGAAGAGCCGGATGGATTCCTGAGCATAGCTGCGGCATCCTTGCTGATGAATATGGTCCCCTAGTATACGGTATGGTATCAATGATCAATTGTCCACAAACCTTTAAATGTTTAGTTTTTTTTGTATCCATTCAAATTGGTTATAAATCAGGTGTGATCAATTTCTGACACATTGTTCCTAATAACCAAATCATACAACACAATACACCTCTAGGAGGTGGGTGAGAGATTTTGTAGGCTAAAAACACATCCCAATCCATTTACTCAGATAGGATCTGTTTCTGGGTACCCGTTTGATCTGACTTGGACATCTTGTGCATTATTAATCTTACTGGTGACAGTTTAGGGTGGGGATGCCTTACATGATCGCCTACCGAAAACAAAAAACTGAAATACCACACCGACGCTGAACACTGAGCTTGTTACTAGAGTAAAAATACGCGGGTCCTGCAGCGCCTTCAATACCAGTAAGTGGTGCGAGATTAACTCGCGCACCAAGGTTATTGATTTAATTGCACTCCGATGCAAACGACCCAGTTTGTTTCACCCCTCACCAAACCCCAAGCATGGTAATCGTTGTTTATGAAGAAAAAACTCATTCCCTTCCCGCGACTGGACGTCTCAAATTCGTTTTAATAGCGTTATTTGAGGACAGGGTCTGTATAAACAAATGGGTCTGATTATATAGCATCAGAAGGTGCATTTACGTCACCAGATGCAAGGTTCTATAAATTCGATCCCGTCATTCCAGCCTCCCATCCCACACAAAGGAATGTCACACAAAGGAACACCGATAGATGCTAAAAACCAGAAACATTTATCAACGGTTCAACAAAACACAACATTGACTGTAGAAGCATGCAGCCTGAATAACAAATTAACTACACAAAGCATACGTATTGTTAAGTAAAGATGCAAAATAAGCATGGCTCTCAAAGGGTCGTTATAAACATTGGCATAGGAGATATTGGGAAGAGTAACATCTCTGTCAAGGACTTTATGAGCAAGAATATCGGTGAAAAAGCATACAAATATCAGTGGTACAAATCTTACGGGGTATTTCAGCAATGTCTTTATCAGCAAAAGGCAGATTCTCTCACTGACGTTAAATATACAGCAAGTCTCATCCGTCCCACTCGACAGAATGGGAATCAAATAATAGCTCGTTACAAAGAGTCAAAACAATATTGATATTACACACTTAATGCATTCTCTCTAGATTTTTTTTTCAATGACTGGTTACCACGAGTAACCTTTGAGCCACAAATTAGCCTTGATAACTAGCTGGCAAGCTAGATAGTCTAAAACTGGAACAGCACAGACTGCAGTCTGTGCTGTTCCAGTTCCATGGCGCTTTAAGTGGCAATCAGGTTAAATTTGTTATTACTCTGTTATTTTAACAGACAGGCAGAACCAAAACAGGAACAACATGTTGTCACAACCCCCTCAAGGAAAGTGCTCTGTTACAGGTCTCTATTCGGTGTTTTTTTTCACAGCGTGAGCTGAATTCCAGTGTAAATGTCCTATTGTTGAATGTTTCTGTGCACTTAAACTGATCCGGACATAATAAAGCATAACGATACGTTAGTTAAGCAAATCAATTGCTAGCTACGTGCTAAATAAAGCCAGATGTCTCCTTCAACATGTTATCGACATGTACATAGATGCGGTATATGAAAGTAGCTAAACCTATCTTCTCTCGAATTATTTACTGTAACGGTCTTGAGTTGAATCGACAACATTGGATAGACGTTTTGCAGTTTCGTATCCGTTATAAAGCACATGGTCGGCGCCCTGGGTCGGTGTCCGGTTAATCAAATTATTGATCAAGGACAAGGATAGAAGACAAACAACGTTTCGCTATGCCAACTTTATAATTGCTCGACTGAGAAATACTAATCTGTCAATCGGACCTCTTCTGTAGAGCAGGTGTGGAGTGACTTGGTCCGAGTACGTCCCGCTTCGATTCCAAGCAAAAGCCATTGCCCCTTTAACTACGACTGAGTTCGATTGTTTTAGTTTGTACTTGCACTTTCACTCATCTCTTTGCAAACAATCTCTTACAATAAAAAAAACTTCCATTGATAGCACGACTCGCTCTGACCTGCGCCATCTTTGAGAGAGAGAGAGGAGACTTCAGGCCGACGCTAACTGTAACAAAGAGCATCAACGGTAGTCCCTACAATATATTTATGTGCCTAGGTCCATTGACAACTATTCGGATGACATCCATTACACTTACCACCATTTTCTTGAATCCTAGTCCCGAAGAAGATGACTATCAAAAAGAGACTGCACGGTACAGCACCCATCGTGGCAACAGACTTACTCCAGACTGCCAGTTCGCTAACTTATTGCTCGCTACTAGTGCGTGGAACAGGAGAAACACGCGTTCGATTGGCTGAGAGCTTCACCACACCCCGCCCAGGCCGAGCGAGCTCTCTCGTACGGTCGTAAACAATCGTCACCGATCTCAGCGAATGCAGTTTTCTCAGTTCTGCAATTCTGTTTTCCAAGTGAAACTTTTCTAAACGAAGAAGTTTAGGTTGATGTGTCAATATTGCTCTCACGAGCTAAATAGTTTATTGTTTAATAAATGAATCACTGGAAATAGGCCTACATTATATTATGACAAAAGGAGCATGCATGGATGCATATTAGGCTACTCTCCTCACTAATTGTTTTCCCTTATTGTCTATTAGGGTATAGGAATCAATGTGTCAATAAAGAGATCCTCACGATTTCTTAAAGAATCCAATACTAATGCACAGGAATAAGCAATAAAATGCTCAGAAAACGCAACAACAAACACGTATGTGCCATTGAAACATACACATGCTGCTGCAGGCCTACTGTATATAGCCACATATATTATCTACACAGCCTATATTCCATAAGCGTAATAGCCCCCCCCCCCCCTACACACACACACACACAGACACACACTCAGACACACACCTCCCCTTCAGCCTGCCTGCGCCCCAGGAGGGGACAAAGCCTCTGACCTCCCTTCTCGTCCCTGGGGACTCTGACAGAGATTGATGACGGCCCATTGTTTGATCCGCCTCTAAGCACTGTATGGCCATGCATACTCAGTTTGCACTCGACTCCACTACCTCCAGCACCAGCACACTCCCCTCCCCATCTGCTTCACACAGTAACCCCAGAAGAAGACAGGCTGCTTGAATCCAGGTGGTCATGGCAGGAGAGGTGCACGGTCATTCTGTCGTCAGTTTGTCAGTCAGACAGACAGACAGACAGACAGACAGACAGACAGACAGTCAGTCAGTGAGTCAGTCAGTCAGCCAGTCAGTCAGTCAGTCAGTCAGTCAGTCAGTCAGCCAGCAGTGGAGTGAGTGTGTCTGCCCTTGCTGGAAAAACACATCCATCACAACGTAAAGGTGGACTGTCTGTCAGTTGGCATTTGAGTGTTTGCCTGACAGAACGGACTGTGTCCTGACTGGAGGTCATCCACACAAACAGCCCTCAGCCAGAGCTCAAGGGTCACAGGATTAGGGATGCCAGAGGAGGACAGTTGGGCGCCATTATCTTCCACTCCTATTTTTGGTAGTCCCAAAACATCCTGGCTGCACAGCAATCTGGACCCTGGCCACTGTGGGGATGACTCCTCACCCCCCCCCCCACCCCCCCCCCCCCCCCCCTCACCACCACTCTCAATGGCCCAAAGGGGACGTAAAGAACTGTGCAAATGTCTTAGGCACAAGATTCGTTACATGAACATTGTTTCATGTCTTTTTTGTCTTCTGTATTGGTGCGGCAGTATGAAAGTACAGTGTTGAGTACATTGTTGTGTTGTCTTTTCATGTCACTGTTTCGAAAAGCATTTTTGCTTTACTTAAATAAAATATGTTTTCTTTGTGACGAAGACTTTTGCACAGTATTGTATGTCAAATGTCAACGTTTAGTATATAGTCTATTGCTATGGATTACAGGTAATTTGGTTGGGCCTCAATAGTCTCACTTGACAGATTTGGGTTTCACTCAGGGGATTAACAGACATGGCACCCCTGGGCTGAGGGACACGTGCAACACATTCTTACCCAAATACAACTTTTGGTCAAGTGTTTAGAAGATCTCCCCAAACGTTTCCAAAACAATGACAATGCACAAGCACAACCCAAGCTAATACACTATTGCCTAGGCCGACTAGAATACAAATGGATTTCGGATTTGTCATTGAAGTATTTTGGAGTGAATCGGAAAATGGATTGGCGTGCTTATTAAGACACAAGCGGCCGTGCATCTAACGGCACATAAACAGTAAAGGGTTCGCCGCTAAACAAAAGTTGATAATCACCGCCTCAAATAATTCATAGATGCTCAGATGACTCATCAACACACATGTCAGCAGCAACTGGCAAGAGGAAGAGGTCCATAGAGAAAGGTTAGTGGATAGATGGTGAGTGGCTCAATGTTTTCCAGACTCGCAGTCTACTTAGGGTTGTTGCACTGACATCAATGTGCTCCCTTCCAGTATAGTTAGCACATGTTTATGGCTCATGCACACTTCCCTGGCAAGGAGCTTTCCCACAGTATCACGTTCCATGGGTGTGTTCGGTGCTCGTCTTTGAAGGCTGAATGATATACAGGATTGGAATATCTGCCTGGCTGCTAAGTAACCACCTCTGGGCTCTGCTGATTCCCCCTGCCTGAAGACCACTTCCAGGGGGAGATCTATAGAGGTGACGTCCTCAGCTATCTTGAACTTTGTCAGGGGTCTCATCCTTGCTTTTGAACCGTTAACGCCCATGGAGAGATCGAGAACCGCTTTTGATGTGCTTCCGGTGTACTCTTTTCATGGAAAAAGTGGTATTATGCCAAACACCTCATTCAGAAGGGGAATGTATGGCAGTAGCGATCATTTAGAGATTGCAACAGCACAGTCATTTACATAAAGCATGTGTCGTGCAGAAAAAAAAGGATTCTATTTCTGCTCTGATGTAAAGGGTATTTAAGGATAAGTAGGGCATGTGAATGATGTGATATCTTCAGGGAACTGTGTTGCTCTTGAGTGTAGATGGTTGAGGGAATTACATGCCAGTTAAAAAAGGAGTAATAACAACATTTGCGCACTGTGGTGATTAGGAAACAACATCTAAAATGTTTCTCTCTCTCTCTCTCTCTCTCTCTCTCATGAATCCCTTAGAAAGGTTTATGTTGATGTTTAATCATGCTTGACATTAGTTTCTAAAGACACAGATACACCCAAAGAGCAAGGGAGTCCATTAAACTCATCAAGAGAGCCAACTAAAGAGTTTTTCATTGATGCTGTGCTATGATGTAAAGTGGTGTGTGTTCTGTGCCTCTGGGCCATCTAGTCTAGAGCATCGCTCATCTACAGAGAGAAAGACAGAGAGAAAGACAGAGAGAGACAGAGAGAGAGAGAAGGAGAGAGAGAGAGAGAGAGAGAGAGAGAGAGAGAGAGAGAGAGAGAGAGAGAGAGAGAGAGAGAGAGAGAGAGAGAATGAGAGAAACTGAGAACATGCAGACTCACCAACCTAGTAGCAAAGACTTTAATAAACAATACAGTTCACTCACTTTGATAGAATTCGTGACATATTTGTTCTTTATTTCCAGAACACGTCCATATGAACTGTGTGCGTGTGTGTGTGTGTGTGTGCGTGTGCACGCATGTGTGAGTATGTGTCTGTCTCCTCTTTCAAGTATCTCTCCAGTATTCTCTTTGCCGGGGTTTGGTCTCTCTACTTTTCTGTACGTTACTCTGTTCTAGTATCCTTGCTCTCACCAAGATGACACCAGAGACATTGGCCACGACTGCACTTGTCCAGAGAGACGGTACGGGTCTGGGATCTGTGAACAGGACTCTGAATTGATTGGGTTTCAGAGGCAAGGCACCTAACTCCTACCTTCCTCCTGCTTCACACAGGGTTGACAGTCACCGGGAAATGACATTGTGGACTACAAGTAGTGCTGGTCGTGACTCTGGACTGAGACAGCATGAGTCACCCAGGCAGTTAGCAGTGCAGAAAATAATATCAGGGTTATTAACAAGCAGCTCTGAGTGTGACTGTGGTTTGATTGCGTTGGAGATGAGGTTCACTCCCATGGCTAGGAAGGGGGTTGTAGTAGAGGTGGTTGGGATCGGGTCTCCCTTGGTGCAGTGATTCCGAGGAGTCTCCCCGAGGAGTGGGGCGAACGCTGCTCGGACAGTTTGAAAAGCAGGCTATTGTGATTGGACAGCCCTGCCTGAGATTGGAAAGCCAATAAAGGTATGCCCTTTAGGCCTGGTGGTTTGATGTTCTCTCTAACTAATTCATCACAGTGTACGCTGTCATTTCCCCCTTCCCCACCTGTTTGTCTCACCCATCCTTTCTCTGTTCCTCTCTCCTTCCCCCTGTCTGATAATGAGCAGAAGGCCAGATGGCAGCAATGCTGGGTCTACCTCGGTGGACAGCTGGTGGTGTCCCATTAATGCCTGAAGAGGGGGCTGTGTCTGTGTCCTTAACCTGTCACCTGTGAGAGACTGTGTCTGTGTGTGAGGCGCTGTCTCTGTCTGGGTCCTTAAGCTGTCACCTGTAAGGGGCCTTGTCTGTGTGTGTTAGGTTGTATCTGTGTGTGTTAGGTTGTGTCCGTGTGTGGTAGGTTGTGGCTGTGTCTTTGTTCTTAACCTGTCACCTGTGAGAGAGAGACCGTTTGTCCCTGTGACTCAAAAGCACAGCTCTTGGAGTGATACAATAAAGGACTAGAATGAGGAAAAGGTGGCAGGTCGACAAAGACACCTGTGGTGGTAGACATGTTATATTCATAACATGTTTTATTCTCTTCCAGGCTGCGTTGGATACAACATTATTGGCATATTGATTGAGTCGGGGAGTGTTTATTTTCTAGAAGGCTAGCTTTTAACCTTGGAACATTTTGTTTGGGAATACATTGTGATTGAACAATGTGTTTTGGAAACAGCGTCAGGGTCAGATTCTGCCAGAGAGTTTTCTGCTGAAAGAATAAGAGAGAGGGAGAGAGAAAGATAGAATGAAAGAAATCCCTGATGTTAGTTGTCAGTATGTGTGTGTGAGAGAGAGAGAAAGGAAGAGACGGTGAGTGTGGAAAGGTGTGTGTGAGTATGCGTCGTTTGTTTCTTCCCTCTCCCCGACACTTTCCTATGACACCCAGCAGACACTATATCCTGACACTGTCCAATACTGTGCTTTGCATTTTCGAATTCTGTTTTATGTCAAGTTACCCCGCCGAGTACCTATGCATGAGCTTTGTACTAACCAAAACTGTCCATAGCATCGACGGAACTCAGCTGCAAGCCGATTAGATCACAAACAGACGATGCAACAGACTCATCTGGCTGAGCCATACTAAAAGACTTGTTAAAAGTCAATTTTTGGACCTCTAAATATAGTAGTTCTATATTAATGGATGCTATTTCAATCACAGTATGCAGAGAAAAACAGAATTCCATATCAAAACTGTTGTGGGCAGCACAGCACTGATGTCCACTTTCCTCTGGAATGTATTGGTACTGCCACTAAACAGCTGTGATAAACGCGCGAGTGTTTATTGTGCGTGTGTGTGAAACAAATATATTTTTGTGAAAAAAAGCCTGAGAACCAGATGTGTCCTTTAAGTGTTGTCGTTTAGTGCCGGCCAATTACACACCCACATGCTCCTTCTCGCTCTCGTTTTCTGTATCCTTCACTGTCTCTCCCAAGATTTTATCAAAGGCGGGATTTTTTTCTGTGTCTACTGGGATTTCGGATTCCTGGAAATTCAAAGTTCACCAACCTCCCCTTCACTTCCCCTTCAGAATGCTGATCACATGCCTCTCTTGGTCAGCTTGTGATGTGTGTCACAAGTCATCTCGTGGCGATGTTTCTGTAAAAGGAACTGCGCGTTTCAGCCAACTCAAGGTCGGTCACATAGGGTCTGCAGCTTTTGTTTGCTAAGTTGCTCGGGAAGAGGGGATCCATATATATTGTATTGAGGTTTACAGTAAGTGACATCATCTTATATTTCTGTGTCTAATGTAGAAAAGTGTCTTTAATGATTTGCAAAACACTGTGTGTAGTATTTTGCAAATAATGTGCTGAGAATGTGCTTATAGTTGTCCAGATCAGGCCTGCTGTTTTGCTCCTTGAGTGTCAGGTTTCACTAACTGTGTGTTATTTGACATTTTTGTGTCTAAGCAATCTGTAAACTGAATGAAAGATAAACCCATTTAGCACACAGTTACTGGCAAACACTTCCACTAAACCCTCCAGTCAGCAGACAACTGTGGGCTTGACACACAAAAACACACACGTACTTCTCGAAAGCAAGGTGCAAACAGCAAAACACACACACACACAAATGTGCACACAAGTGTAGGTTTTCTCATGAGCAGGATTCGGAGAAGTGAGTGGGACAGAGAGACAGAGTGATAAAGAGAGGAAAGAGAAAAACAGAGATGGGAAGAGAGAGAGAGGGGATGGAGACCAAAAGAGAGGGAAACTCTCATGTCATGGTCATTAAGTCCACTGTGAGCGTTTGGCTAAACGTACATCACAAGCAGACAAAAGGTTTGCCTTGTAGACCTTTATCAGGCTCTAGACACTTCTATTTCCTTCTCTGCTCTCCAGGCACTGCCCCTTAGGGTCCTGGAGCAGAACACACACACACACAAACACACACAGAGACATGCATTCAGTATGCCTTGTAGAATAGCATTAAGGGACTCACAATCTACACCATCTTGTGGTGTTTACATGTATTGCAATATAGTAGGAGGATGGGGAAAGAGAGTGGACTGGAAAGTTACTCATGTTCCGGCTCTGTTTGCTTTTCTCCTCCTTCCTGTGAGGATGTTCAACAACACTATTCATGGCCACTATGATGAAACACACTGCAAAAAAACATGTTTTGTACTGTAGGATCTTATTATATTTCATAAAATATGCATTCTGTTGGCATTTTACACACATTTTTGCAAGTACTGGCACCTTCTCATCTCTCCACAAGCATGATGCAACACAGCGTTGATCGACGCAACACATCCGTGGTTCTGCAGCTCCGCAAACATTGGCAATATGAACACATCTGATATAATTCAAAAATACAACAACATATAAACAAAGTTGAAAACATGAAATAATACAAAGGCCCATGTTGTGGGTTTGGTGCTACAAAGCTGCCTAGCAACATAATACTGATGGTGGAAAAGGGGCACGTTGGAGTGGGGGGGTCGAGGGGTGGATGGGTGGATGGTGCAGGGCGATGGGGTGGAGGGCGGAGGGGTGGAAAGTCATGGGGGTGGAGGGTGATGGGGTGGAGGTCAGAGGGTGATGGGGTGGAGGGCGGAGGGTGATGGGGTGGAGGGTGATGGGGTGGAGGGTGATGGGGTGGAGGTCAGAGGGTGATGGGGTGGAGGGTGATGGGGTGGAGGGTGATGGGGTGGAGGGCGGAGGGTGATGGGGTGGAGGGTGATGGGGTGGAGGGTGATGGGGTGGAGGTCAGAGGGTGATGGGGTGGAGGGCGGAGGGTGATGGGGTGGAGGGTGATGGGGTGGAGGGTGATGGGGTGGAGGTCAGAGGGTGATGGGGTGGAGGGCGGAGGGTGATGGGGTGGAGGGTGATGGGGTGGAGGGCGGAGGGTGATGGGGTGGAGGTCAGAGGGTGATGTGGTGGAGGTCAGAGGGTGATGGGGTGGAGGTCAGAGGGTGATGGGGTGGAGGGTGATGGGGTCGAGGGTGATGGGGTGGAGGGCGGAGGGGTGGAGGGCGGAGGGGTGGGGTGTTAGGCATACCGGTGACAACGCATCAGGACGGCACAACGTAGAATACATTACATTCTGGAGTAAAAAGGCTTCATAATTGTCATCATGCAATGAATAAAAGGACACAGAGATTTAAAAAAAATGGCACAGATGATCATATCTCCATACACTCTTTTTCTTCTTTTTAGATACATATCAAATATAGAACATTTCATAATTCTTATCGACATTATAAAATTATTGCATTGTATTACTTCATATTAGAAAACTATATGCAAGGCTTTCTGTGGATGGGCTGACCCCAAGGGGCAGGTAGGACAGACTGGGGTTGATTGTCGTTTTGAACATGGCTGCTGTTCCTTCATCCTCATATCTACAGTCAGAGGAACATCCTGGATCCCTTTTACAGACTGTCGGAGCAGGGATGACAGTCTCCACTATAGTTAGACCATCGACAGGGCTGAAATAAGAGTGTCAACCGGGTTTGTCTGTGTGTGTAGGTGTGTGGTGTTGTTCAGTCTCTGCACTCATCCACCTCCTTGAATTTACAGATGATTTGTTTCGCGTAGGTGTGTGCGTTTGCATTTGTGTACCTGTGTGTGTGTGTTTGTGGGGGTGTAAAAGGGGTAATTGGCCCTCTGAGACACTGTCAAATGTCAGAATTGGAGTGCATCAGTCACACAAACGACTTAACTAAACCACCAGGCACCTACTCATGCGACACGTACACAGTCAGACACACACACACACTCATACACACACACACTCATACACACACACACACACACACGTGCATGGAGGTGGAGCAGAGGGAGTTGAAAGCACAACCCCCACATCCACACCTGCTGTAAATGAGATTAATGACCGAGTCCTCAGTGGGTCTAACGGCTGAGTTAGGGGACGGCCCGGCTGCTGTCTTTCCCTCCTCTCTCTTTCTCCCGCTCACTCTCTCCCTGCCAGACACCGTTCTTTACAACGCTGACGCCGCGGCGTCCACGGGAATGATTGTCAAAAGCTTCAAAGCTTCTCCAGGGCTCCTGTCACAGGACAGACCCAGCGAGTCAGAGCCCTGAGTTCCGCCACCAGCTTCCTGGAAAGGGAGGCTGGCCGGTGGGACTGGATTAGCGGTGGCCTAGGCCCGGTTGGAGCCTGGGGCTAGAGTGAGGAGCAGGCCCAAGGCCAGGCATAGGGCCAGGGGGGAGGGGGCCGCCCTGGGTGCCCCGGCGGAGACGACGGTGGAGGTCATGACCTCGGAGGTGAGGAAGGCGGAGAGGGGGACGTGGGATACGAGGGTGGGGCTGCCGTAGTTGATGAGCGCGTCGATCTTCTCCGCCTCCTTGCTGCAGGCTTCAATCTGACAAACACACGCACACGCACGCACACGCACAATAGCGAGGAGGGAAAGAGAGAGAGCAAACGTGTTGTCAGGGGGGGAGGAAACTTTTCAAAAGAAGTCAGCTTGTTCCTCCAAAAAAGAAATTGTGTCAATATTAATAACAGTGTGGTGTCTCTCAGTCTCTCGTGCTAGTCTCTCTGGATGTGATGAGTCAGTTGAAAGGCCTAGGCAGAGCCAGGGATCAGTGAAGACGAGAACAGCTCGACAGGGCTACTGTAGCCTGCGCAAGAAGAGTGCGTATTGATCATTGCCTGTAGGAGTATTGCAACCGCCATTGTAATAATAAGCTAATCAGATAAACAAATACATGAGTATACTGTGCCTCTCCTTGGTTCCCTTGTGTTATGGGGGATTATGTGTGTGTGTGCGTGCCTGCAGGTCTGGAAGTGTTTGCACAAGTCTTTTCTTCTGTGTGCGTGTAGCGTGCGTCTCTAACGGCGCCCATGCCAGCTGAAGACGAGCACCTGTGTAAGACCTTTTTGTTTGTTCACCGGCTGACACAGAGGATGTAGCTTACATAAGGCTGAGCTCCACTTACATAAGACTTGCACTGCGAGAAGGCCGCGTCCATCTGTCAATGTACCCGCTATCTATGTATGTACTGTGACGGTACTGTACAGCCAATGAATAATACATCTATCTCAAGCTCTCCAGACCCAGGCAGCGAGTATCTGGGAGACGGTTTCCCTTTAAGCATACTGGATATGTTTTCAAATCCTCCCAGCGTACGCCTATAGAAACGGCATCTACGCGCGTGTGTGTTCCCCAGTGCGTGCGGGTGTGCGAGCGAGAGGGGGCGTGCGCGTGTCGGCGTGCCTGTGTGTTTGCGTGTGCGCTTGTGCGGGAGTGCCTGCCTTCCTGTATGCACGTGTACGTGCCTGTGTGTGTGTGTGTGTGTGTATATGTAGGTGCGTGCGTAGTTATGTGGGCCTGTATGTGCGTGTATGTATGTGGGCCTGTATGTGTGTGCACGCGTGCCTGTATGTGTGTGTGTATATATGTGCGTGCGTAGCTATGTGGGTCTGTATGTGTGTGTGTGCGCGTGCCTGTATGTGTGTGTGTGTGTGTGCGTGAGCGGCGTTTACCTGCAGCGGCGTGGGCTGTTGATCCACGGGGACGACAAGGACGACGAGCTCCGAGTGGATGCTCAGGTAGCCGAAGATGTCGCACTGCGGCACGGACACGTGCAGCCGCAGGACCCGCAGCACGTCGTGCACGGTCACCGGCTTGCCGTGGTTCAGCTGGGGGAGGGGGGGGGGGGGGGTCAAAGGTCGCCGACACAAGACGAGAAGACGCGGTCAGGAACAAAAAACAAGCATAACGGTACATCCAGTTTGATGGTGAGCTCGTGGTCAGGACACGGCTGTAGGGTGCGTTTGATCTCCACGTGATGAAAAGTTCACTGTGTTGCAGCGTGGGCAACCCGGTTCTAGTGAGAGTTATGCAGCCACGTGGCCTGGAGCCCTGACTCAAATCAAACGCCCCCCCAGAGGTCATTTGTTTGGCATTAGCAGGCTTATGGTTTGGCCTAGAGTTAATCAAATACTTGTGTTGGGGATTAAGGAGAGACTAATGGCCTGGATTTATGATTAATCTGATGTGAATGAGATGTTTCCTAGACTAACTGGCCTTGCAGCTGCTGACTAACTGTTACAAGTTTGTGTGTGCGCGTGTGTGTGCGTGTGTGTTTGTGTGTGTTTGTGTTTGTGTGTGAGGGAGTGTTTGTTTCTAAGATCTGGCCCCATACAGTTATTCTGAACACGAAGGGAATTTCAGGCAAGGACATGTTATGTTGACGATAGCGTCGGTGTGTCCATGGACAGTACAGTTAGCGACTGTAGATCTGAACCTCCCTCTAGTGGTCAACAGGTGTCACTGCGGATAAAACGCCACACCCTAATCTAGAGGTGAAAGACGGAGAGAGGCGCCGCATCCTAATTGTCCTCCACAGTCAGTTATGGAGGAAATGAGAATGGATACATCTGAGTAAAGGGCGGCTGAAAGACATCGGAAATCCCCAAATTGGGTGAGGGTGCCATCTTGCAGAGATTGGAACACCGCCCTGTGCAGAGGCAGAGACTCACTTTAGCGAAGACGTCCATCTGCAAGCTGCTCCAGAGGATCTGCAGCATGCCAGCACACAGAGGGCAGCAGGCACCTGCCAGACACACACACCCACACACACGCAGGGGTCAAAGGGGAGGCGGCAGGAAGTCGAAGATGCCTCTCAGAATCTCATTGGAGCGTCGGCTGACCTGGGGGCATGACGGGGGTGCAGCCCGGAGTGGAGAGGGGGGGGCAGGGGGTCATGTTGCACCCCGAGTCGGACGCAAACTCAAACACCGCCCCCACAGCGTTGCACGGGCCCTCGTAGTCGACGGCGACGCGGTCGGAGAAGGCCTCGCAGACGGTGTTGTACGTCTCGCCGTTGTGGCCGCACACGGGCTGGGGCTTCCTGCAGGCATCCTGCAACACACACACCAACGCACACACACACACCCATTCAGACACACATACACACACACACACACACACCGACAGACAGACAAAAGCACAAGGCTGTTAAGTTCTTTGCCTATTGTGTCTGGAAGCGTTGCTATGTGACACCGGGCGTGGGCTGTGTTCTAACGAGGTCAAATGGCCCTGAACCATTGCGGTCAGGAGCAGTTGAGGGAGGTTCACCTGATCCTGCAGTACCTAACCACGGTAGTGGAACACCAACGATCTAAACCGCAACACCCCCCCCCACCGCTCTGCCTGCCTCCAGCCTCTCTCTCTGCCTCGCTGCCTCACACCTGCAGAGCACTCAGCCAGAAGCAGTGTTCAGAGATAGAAGCCTGCTCTCAAGAGCTGCACAACACACAAGGTAATCCTCACCCACGAGAGCCCAGAATAATAGTCTGCGAATGTGTGCATCTGTGCGTGAGAGTTTGTCGTTGGGTTGGCAATGTGTGTGCGTGTGTATGTGTATGAGAGTGTGTGTGTCGGAGGGGGGGTTGTTTGTGTGTGTGTGTGTGAGGGGTGGGTTATTTGTGTGTATGTTTGTGTGTGTCAAAGAGGGGGGTTGTGTGTGTGTGTGGGTGAGAGGGCTGTTTGTGCTTCTGTATCTGTGTGTCCATAACCACCAGTTGGGGCGTAGCACCGTGTTACGTATCTGGCTGCCAGAATATGTTCTCACCAAGCTGACACCAGAGAGAGGCTTTACACTGCAGCTCAGAGAGGATTACTTTCATTTCACTGACTAATCAGTACACACACCTCTCCATGGCACACACACACACCCCACCCTGGTTCTGTGATTCAGTGTCAGGTTATTTTCCCCAGAGCATTGTGCCGACGGGCACCGTTGGTTAGCTTCCACAATGGAAGCTGACCAACCCTTTCATGCCTGAGCAAATATGAAAACAGAGAACGTTGTATGATGTGTTTTTTTTCCAGAAGCTTCTGAATGCAGCTTGTTCAACCACAAACATGTGGTGATAAGCAACTGCGATTCTCAAGCTGTGAACCGTGTTCGCCAAACACTCCATCAATCTGTACACCTCCAATCTCCACAATGTTCCTGGAGAGCTAACCCTATTTAACAGGATAAGATTATTTCAATCAGGTGAGCTAGATTAGAGTTGGATCTAAAACCTACAGGAAGGCCATTCTCCAGGAATCAGCATCGGAGACCCCTGCAAAACACTCCAGTCCTCTACACACTCATCTACACACTCCTCTACACACTCATCTACACACTCCTCTACACACTCCTCTACACACTCCTCTACACACTCATCTACACACTCCTCTACACACTCATCTACGCACTCCTCTACACACTCATCTACACACTCATCTACACACTCGTCTACACGCTCCTGTACACACTCCTCTACACACTCATCTACACACTCGTCTACACACTCGTCTACACGCTCCTGTACACACTCCTCTACACACTCATCTACACACTCGTCTACACGCTCCTGTACACACTCCTCTACACACTCGTCTACACACTCCTCTACACGCTCCTCTACACACTCCTGTACACACCCCTCTATGCAAACTTTAGTTCTTTTACAGTGTCAAGTGATCTACAGCTCTGTGTGCGTCCCGGCTCCTACCTGGCATTGGCCCATGTAGGCCAGAGTCTTCCCCGTCTGGTACAGCTGGCACAGGTTGGTGTGTGGGTTGCCGTCCTTGTCGCAGGCGGGGTCCAGGTGGGTCTTGTCGCAGGTGACGGGGCGGACCACGCACTCATACTGGTGACAGGGCACGGACAGCAGGTCACTGAGGCACACACGCCTGTTAGGGATGCACCTGGGGAGGGGGGAGGAGCCAAACCAGGAAGAGGAAAGGGGGTTAGACCGTTTTCCAAAGCAGTAAAGCATTTCACCCTCTAGCTTTCTTTTAATTATATATATATATATATATATATATTTTGTTGCATTTGTCATGTTTAATTGGACAGCATGTAAGTGAAGTGTGACAGGATTGGCAGGGAGAGAGAGAGTTGGGAAGACATGCAGCAAAGGGCCAAGGCTGGATTCGAACCCAGGCACTAGCCCGGTGAGTTACTGGATGGGAAGGGTGGAACACCAACCTCCTTTCAGTCACCTGACTGAAGACCATGTGGTCTCCTGGGCAACGCCACCGCAATGCGTCTGCACCAATCAGGTGTGAGGACGTGCGTTGCCCAGAAGTTTTATTGTCTTGTTTACCAGAGAACAAGAGGGTTTAAGGGGGCGAGGACAGAGACAGATTGTCTGGGTCTTCGAAGAAGAAGAGATGTTACGTTGAGGTAACAGCAGACATTTATCTTTATTCCCTACAGGCCGGGGAGAGAGGGAGAGAGGGGGATAGGGAAGAAGGTATATTCAGAAAGAGCGGGAGAAGGGATGAAGGGAGGGAGGGAGGGAGAGAGGAAGAGAGCAGCAGTACCACAGTTGAATGGCTTCGGCACTACTGTTTACTATTGTCGTTCTCTGTCTCACTCTCATGTCTCTCCTTTGATGAGGCAGCCGCCGTAAGAGGAAGTGAAGGATGCTGGGTAAAGAATGACCCCCCTCTGGGAGCAGGGAGTTCAAGGCGATGGGGGAAGGAGGGGGGGGGGGGTTACAAAAACACACCCCATACTCAAAGACCCTTATAGCCCGGTTACCCCCGGCAACTCAGGGGGGCCCCAGCCTAGACCCACCTGAACAAACAACACAGCTGTCAATCACAGAGAGAGAGAGACAGAGAGAGAGAGACAGAGAGAGAGAGACAGACAGAGAGACAGGGAGAGAGAGAGAGACAGGGAGAGAGAGAGAGAGAGACAGAGAGAGAGAGACAGGGAGAGAGAGACAGAGAGACAGGGAGAGAGAGAGAGAGACAGAGAGAGAGAGACAGGGAGAGAGAGAGAGACAGGGAGAGAGAGAGAGACAGGGAGAGAGAGACAGAGAGAGAGAGAGAGAGAGAGAGAGAGAGACAGAGAAACGACAGAGTGAGAGTGGAGAGAAAGACAGAGAAAAGGCTGAACAGCAGGGGGCCTCTCCCCAACGGTGGCCTGGTCTCCCCAGCCCCCCCACCCCCCCCACCCCCCCCACCCCCCACAGGACAGGAGGAGAACTGCAGCGGCAGTCGCTCACCTCTTGTTCTTCTCACATGGGTTCGGGGAGCAGGGGTCGTTGCTACGGCAATGGCCAAACAAAAACTGGTCGTCCTTGAAGCCGACACAGCGCGCCACACACGCGCTGGGGTAGGTGCGTCCGTTGTTGGCACACACAGGGACGAAGCGGTCCTGGCAGCCACAAGGCAGACCTGCACGGAGACGAGAGGGGTCAGTCGCTATGGGTCAGTCGCTCCGGAAACCCACACAGCCATGACCTCTCACACATAACACAGATCCTTATAGACCGTCCCTCACACACAATGACACGCGCACACACACTTTCCCACACACTGACCAGTGAAGCGCTGGCGGTCCTCGTTGGAGCTGCCTGCGCTGAGGCACTGACGCGTGGAGCAGATGACCTGCCCGGCGAAGCAAGAGCAGGGGTGGCAGTCTACCCTGAAGGACGTACCGTGATCTGGAGACACGCATAAGCACAAACACACATCAACACACACGCAAACACACCGTATACACACATAAGCACGCACACGTACACACAGGCACGCCACTTAAATGACGCGGACTCTGCTCGCTTGCGGTCACACATTTCTTTGAGTCCTTCCTAGATTGGCACAACACGACCCGCTCTAACACAGCTCTCTTATGGGACTCCAGCTCCTCCGGATGTTCTGGAACGGACTGCTGTACAGGCCGTCCACATCTGTGTCAAATAAGACCCCAAACACATGACCCGAGTGGATGTGGAGGGGAAAACAAACATAAAAGCAAAACCAATAAACTAGTTTGGGTTCAGACAAATGTAGATTCAAAACCAGACCAGAGAAAGAGGGGGAAAGAGAGGAGGGGCGGGACGGGGAGAAGACCCTGACGACGTTTTTGTGTTGTTTAGTCGTCTGACATGTAGAGGTTGGGGCTGCACCACTAGGGGGCGGTGATACAGAGGGATGGGCCATGTGGTTCCTTGGAGGATGTGCAGTTTACTTTACTCTCTACAACTTCCTCCCCTTCTCCCGACACACATGGTATGGTTGAGAGAGATAGAACGAGAGAGAGAGAGATAGAGAGAGAGAGAAAGAAAGAAAGAGAGAGGGTAGTGCACTAGCAGCATGCTCCTTTTCAAGTCCTCCCAGTGACATTTGGTCGTGGCGGGCGAGAGTGGGACCACAGGAAGGAAATAGCAGCATGCGGTCGCTTTATTTTCTATTTTTCAAACGCAGCATTTCAGGGGAGAAGAGGGGGGGGGGGGAGAGAGCTGTTTACACAACATGAGCCCCATGCCATCACAGGCAGGGGTCGGGGGATTCGGACCAGGGTCAGTTCTTCACCGCGAGCTCCTCCTTTCATTTCCCCCCAACATCAGAATCCATCGAGATATCTCAAACCAAACACAGTCATTTGCACAGATCTGGACCGTCATTCGAGTCGTATTAACTCCCAACATAACGCCGACCTCCTTGGTTATCAACACCTACAGACTGCTGCCAGCAGGGGGGGGGGGGGGGGGGGGCAAAATCGATCCCCCTCACACTAGGGGAGGCAGGCAAATCTGAGGCGTCTGGATTCGGCGCGTTGCAGCTGAGGAAGACATGACGTGCACTCACTCTTCCTCTGTCCTCCCACGATGCAGGTCTTGGTGGTGTCCACGCAGGGCATGTCGGCGCAGCCCTCCAGACGGCCGCTGTGGCTGCAGTTGCACACCTCGTAGCAGCCCACCTGGGAGCTCCGCGTGGGCACCTGGATGCGGGCGTCCATGGGCACCAGGAACTCGGACGCCTCGCCCAGCTTACAGCCTTGTGGTATGGAATACACACGCACGCACA
>NC_085032.1:7941034-7951034 GCF_963692335.1 Osmerus eperlanus | reverse complement strand
GAGGAGATGGACAGGGAGGTGGGTGAGGCTTTGTGGAAGACGTGAAAAGATTGAAGGGGGTGGTTGATGGGGGTCGAGGGGTGGGGGGGCCAGACCGTCTGAAGGGTTAGCGTGAGGAGGGATAATCCGGAACAAGCTCCGACACAATGACTGCAACACTCGTGTGCGCGTGTGTGATGGCGTGTTTGCCTGACATGCGTGTGTGTGTTTACAGGCCCAAGGGGGAGTGCTGGGAATGTACGTGTAAATAAAGGTGTGTGTCGACACGTCTCCCTGTCACACACGTGTGCCCGCGTGTGAATGACACGGAGGTATGGAATGTCTGTCTCTGACCACACTGACACACACACACACACAGACACACACACAGAGGTCCAGGTGGGATTTCTCAGTGACAGGATCTATAGATGTATACACTGAGGGAAGGACTGAGTCAGGTCTTGCAGAAACCACAAACACTCCATTCATCTCTCTCTCTCTCTCTATCTCTCTCTCTCTCTCTCTCTCTCTGTCTTTCTCTCTCTGTTTGTGTACGAGAAAGAATAAAGCAGAGCAGTATAGAGAAAAGTAGAGTAGGGTATTATTAATATTAGGAGTAGAGAGTAGAGTCAAATATAGCAGAGCAAAGTAAACTATGGCAGAGTACAGTAGATACATAATTATTAGTAGTGAAGTAGAGAGAACGGCCGAGCAGAGCAGATTAGAGTGGGTTCCCTACTTGCAGATGACTGCTCCTCGTGACTTGCTGTAGCAGGGTTTGATCTGCAGAGCGCAAGCCACGGCCTTCCACATCTCCGGCCTGCACTTCCTGATGTCCAGGACTGGGATGTTCATGAACGGCATCTTGATCGTCCCATTGGACCAGAGCTTGATGTCGTTCATGGCTCCCTGATCGGATTGGATGTTGCAGCTGCGAAACAACTCTGTGGGCCTATCAGCAAAGAGAAACAGGAGAAAAATTACATCACGTTTGTATTCGAGCACAGGCTGGAGGCAGAGCACAAATACGTATCCAACAATTATCATTTTTTCTGATTTCTGATTAAACTAGGTTCACAGTAGCAATACACACTAGCAAGTGTCTTTCATGTCGGCCCATTGCAGCAGCTAATTGGTCTGTCCAGAGCGAGCCATTTGATTGGTGGGATGGGCCCAGCACGGGTCATCTAATTGGAGGGTTGAGTGGGAGGCAGATTTCCAGACAGAGGCTGGGTGTGGTCAACTGCTACTGATCTCCTTGTTAGAGCCGGGTTTGTTTACAGTCTTAGAGAGTGTGTTTTTGTGTGAGTGTGTGCGTGAAAATGTGTGTGTGTGCGTGTGTGTGCATGAGTGTGTGTTTGAATATTGTCCACAGGGCCTCATCATCATCCCAACAGCAACAGTGTTTTGTGTCCACTTCCTGTCAGACTTAAACCCTCTCTCTTCCTTCCACAGTGACTCACTTCCCTGGCTTTCAAGTCTCTCTAAACATGGAAAATTGCTGGAGGGGAAAAGAAAGCCTTGCATGTTGCATATATATCTATTAGCTACACGTACAACCCCCCCTAACACACACATACATCCCTTCAGTCCTGTTTGTCCTCCATCCTGGTGTCCCTGGACCTCTGGTGTTTGAACCCCACGGGGGGAAGGCTCACACACGACAGTCCCCTGGACGACATCAAAGGAAACTCGAGCCAGCGTTTGTTTGCCTGAACTCACAGCGGGAGAGGCCATGCCACCGTCATCTAAAGAGGGCTTCAACCTCTATCGCTCTCTCTTCTTCTCCTCCAACAAAAACAATACATGGAATAGTTGGAATGCCTTCCAGTTCTGCTTCTAGAATGGGAACCATGTTCTAGAACGTTCAGGGGGCAGTTAGACTCCACTGTGGAAAGCAAGCCAAGGTCCCCGGTGAGATAACCAACCATTCCTCTAACCCCCCCGCCCTACTCTTCGTACACACGAGACCTCTGCGCTCTGAGCTGGTCGATGGGGAGGAAGGTACCCACAGGAAATAATAAGTAGAGTCTCTTCGTTTTACTCATTTGTACAGAAAGACAGCCAGCCAGAGTCCCTCCACGGGTCTCCCTGCTTCTCCCCTGCCCTCTCTGGGACACTCCCAGTCTTAATCAGTCACATCCGACCAATAGCCTGCCAACACTGAAGGTAGTTCCCTCAGGCTACTGGTGGACATGTTGGGAGAGGTACCTGTTGTTGAAGTTGGTGCAGTAGGCCAGGTCCTTGCAGCCCAGCTGGCAGGGTTCTCGGACGTCGGCCAGACAGGTGATCAGCTCCATCTCCACAGGGTTGTACTCACACAGCTGGTCGAACTCCAGCAAAGTCTGGGTGCCCCAGTTAATGCTGATCCCCTGACACATCTCCCTGGGAGAGAGAGAGGGAGAGGGAGAGAGAGAGAGAGAGAGAGAGAGAGAGAGAGAGAGAGAGAGAGAGAGAGAGAGAGAGAGAGAGAGAGAGAGAGAGAGAAAGGGAGAAAAACAGAGAGCGAAAGAAAAGGCAAAGACGAGGAAAGAGAGATAGAGAGAGATGGAAAAAGGGGGAGAAAGGGAGAGAGTGAGAGAGAGGGGAGTGGAAGGTGAAAGGGGGGGAGAGAGAGGAGACAAATAGATAGAAAGGGAGAGGGAGAAAATCGGGATTAGGTGTCTGTGTGTGTGTGTGTGTGGGGGGGGGGGGTGCGAGTGTGTGTGTGTCTGTCTCACCTGCAGAGTGAGGTATTGGCTTTGGCGCAGCAGTGCAGCTTGGCACAGTCCATCTTGGCGGGGGAGGGGGTGTCCACGTCGGTCTTGGCGGGGGGGTGGGCGCTGCCCAGGAAGCACTGCCACAGCGGGTCCTGGGGGAGGGGCTCGCTGCCACACTCCACGATCAGCCCGTCCATGATCTCCTGCTCTGTCGTCAGGGTGCGCAGGATCCTCCGGCACGCCACCTGGCAGTGGGCGTCCTCCGCCCGGTCGCAGCAGTACAGACCTGGGGGGGGGGGGGGGAGAGGTGGAGGGGTGAGCGTATATCCATTTGTATCCTATAATCCGGATTAGGATGAAACACCATTTCGCCGGCTGATGTCCGGGGCTGAACTCACTGTCTATGGGGCTGCGTACGGGGTAGGACTTGGTGTAGTTGGCCACGCAGCTGATGAGCTGCGGGCTGATGGGCTCACAGAAGTCCTTGACCGACTGGATCTGGGACGCACTGGGGGACATGTCCGTCCTGAAGATGGCCTGACAGAACTCCCTGCAGTTGGTGTGTCTGCCCGCGTAGCCGCAGCACACGGAGCCCCCTGACAACACACACACACACACACACACGGACATACGCGCACACGCAGACACACGCACAGACACACATGCAAACACACACACACAGACATGAGAAACAATAGACACACACACAGGCACACTTACATTAATATACATACAAGTAGACCCTATCCTCCCCCCTCTCCCTCCCACACACCCACACACACTGGCGTAATTTGGGATGGTGAACATGTGGAGGGCCAGGTCTGCAGTTGCCAGACCTCTCGACAGGAAGTCAGCGACCTCACATCCTGTGAAGTTCCCAGAGGCAGATCACATTAGAGCTGTTGTCTGCAGTCTCATGTTCGCGGCTACGAATACAAATCACGCCTATCTGTGGCTGGCCTGCTCGGTGACACGTCCAATCAAGTTCTCCGACCGAGAGGTCGTGACCCGGCCCTGCAGGAATGTAAACACGGCCAGCCAGGAGGGGCACGTACTTCCTCCTCTGAGAGGTCAAGGGTCACGCGGCTTACAGCATGTTTAATTCTCATCCTATCACAGGCTCAGGCGCCAGGCTTGGATGAGTGTGTGTGTCAGGTCTGTGTGTGTGGGTGTGTGGGTGTCAGGTCTGTGTGTGTGGGTGTGTGTCAGGTCTGTGTGTGTGGGTGTCAGGTCTGTGTGTGTGGGTGTGTGGGTGTCAGGTCTGTGTGTGTGGGTGTGTGGGTGTCAGGTCTGTGTGTGTGGGTGTGTGTCAGGTCTGTGTGTGTGGGTGTCAGGTCTGTGTGTGTGGGTGTGTGGGTGTCAGGTCTGTGTGTGTGGGTGTGTGGGTGTCAGGTCTGTGTCTGTGGGTGTGTGGGTATCAGGTCTGTGTCTGTGGGTGTGTGGGTATCAGGTCTGTGTGTGTGGGTGTGTGTGTGTGTAATAGAGATGGGTTCTTGAAGCCAGACTGTGATCTTACTCTCGTTTTTGGTGATGCAGATGTAGAGGGGTTTCTGGAAGTGAGAGAGAAAACATGATCAGAACACACAACTGTACAATTCTGATTCACGAAAGATCACAACCGTTTATTAATACTCCTGGTTCTTCTTCATATTTCATGATGAACTCGACAACAAACACTCTGGCTGCTACAGACCTCAATAAGAAAGGCCCCAGATCAGTTATACTGACAGTGTCAAGGTAGCTAACCCTGACCCTAACCTGAAGACTGTGGACAGGGCCAACCAACTGTCCTGTCAGCTGTCTAGCTAAGCCTCCATCATGAATACACACACACACACACACACACACTGGGGTCCATTCAGCATGTCATAATAGAGCATACAGACCAGTGCTGTTTTGTGTTCTGGCTCAGACTCCTCTAGCTACTATTCACTCAACTGGGAGAGACAGCAGACATGAAAGGAACCAAGGTCTGGTATGTGTGTATGTGTGTGTACTGTACGGGCGTGTGTGCTTTGTTTACTGTGTGTGTGTGTGTGTGTGTGTGTGTGTGTGTGTGTGTGTGTGTGTGTGTGTGTGTGGAAGTGCGTAGGTTGGTGGTCATGGTGCTGATCCAAACCAAACATCGTGCCCACTGTGTTTGTTTGTTTGTCAGTTCAGAGTGTTGCCAGAGGGGGGATGGAGGGTGTGGGTTCGCCCGCAGGCTGGCTAGGCTAGCTATCCCAGCAGGCCTACAGGATGTGCTCCTCTCTCCCTGGTGGTGCTTGTTAAGTATGGAACCCGTTGCTTACCTCGGTATCCTTCTTGCATACTTTAGTGATGTCATTCTTCGACGACGCCTGCGAGGGGGAGAGATTGCAAGTGAGACACATCGGGTCAGGGATCCACCTGCCTCTGTCTCTCCTCTCTTTCTCGGCTTTCTCTCTCCTCGGTCTCTCTATCTCTCGCTCTCCGCTCTCTCTCTCTCTCTCTCTGTCTCTTTCTTTCTCTCTCTCTCTTTCTCTGCTATTCTCTTTCCCTCTTTTCTATCCTCTCTCATCTTCTCTTTCTCTCCTCTCTCTCTGTCTTCTCTCTCGCTCTCCTTTATCTTTCTCTCTATGTATATCTCTCTCTCTCTCTCCTCACTCTCTCTCTCTCTCTCTCTCTCTCTCTCTCTCTCTCTCTCTCTCTCTCTCTCTCCTCACTCTCTCTCTCTCTCTCTCTCTCTCTCTCTCTCTCTTTCTGTATGTTTATAATATTTATACTGTATATATTCTGTCACTGTCACATTGCATGGTGTAGTGAGCCTTACCTTTTTACAATCCCTGCGACACTCGGGAGAGATGGCCAGCTCACAGCAGCCCAGCCCCACCCACCCATCAGACTTCTTGGAGGCTCCTGTGGATCAAAAAAGATGGCCACGAGGGTTACCCACAACCCCTTGGATTATTACAGTAAAAGAGCTTCTTCATCAGGATCCTAAATCTAAACAGGTTCAGGGTTACAGTGCAGAAATCCATTCTTGTCATCCAGAAGTTGGCTGTAAGCCCCATAAAAAAAAACTTGCTGTCTTTCCGAAACAAAAAGACACCCTAAAACCAAACACGAACACAGTGGCAAACGTCAAGTCTCGAATGACAATGACAATGGAAACCGAGAACCTCAGACATTGGTGGGCCAACAGCATCTCAACCACTGACTGGTGCCTTGCTCAACGTTTGGCGTGTGTTCAGATCCATCATGGAAGTGAGCTGTGTAGACTTATATAGAGCCTCTGGAGAGAGCTTGGTGGGTACACGGCCTCAGCTCCGAAGCAACGCTCTAACATCTGGGAGGGATTACCAGCTGACAGGGGGATTTGCTGGAGAAGACAAACACATCCCTTTGAAAGAGCGCCGCCGTTGTCTTACCTGGTAGAGAGGAGTTGATGCAGGTCAACAGCTCATTCTGTCAGACGGAGAGAGAGAGAGAGAGAGAGAGAGAGAGAGAGAGAGGGGGGAGAGAGGTCAGTGTTAGTGTTAGGGTTCAGTCGGGGAACACATGCACACAAGCTCAGTCACACATACACACACTCGCATGCACACACACAGACACACAGATACATGACAGTGATGGAGAGCGTACGTTATTGATGAGAAACAACTAACTACGATTTTCTCATTAGACATACGTTTGAACCTAACGTTCAACATTCCGGAGGAAGAAATGAAGTTGTCAAATTGAAGTTCCTTCTTCAGTAATACAATAGATGGAAATATCTGGTGACGCCGTTCCCCGACGTTACAAAAGTTTAAGAACATTTTAATATAACAGCTCATTTAATTAAAAACTTATTTATAAAACACCAACAGAATTGTGTAAACCACAGAAACTCATATCTTGGTATGGAAACACCATGTAAGACGTATATAATAACAGAAAAACAATCACCAAAGAGTTTGTGACGCAAGCGGACACACACACACACACACAAGCAAACAGACATATAAACTATGACCCCCCCCTAAATAAACTGGATCCTGCCTGAGGTTCCACTGTGTGCGTCACTGTAAACACTCCTACGTGTCCCTTGGCTGGGGAAAAAGGGTTCCTGTCAGTGGACATCAGGATCGTTTACTAGGCTGGGAGAGTGCGAAGTCTTTTCATAAAGCATAAACATGATTTGTGATGCAGGGAGTCCAGTAAGTGCTGTGGAATGAAGGATGATCCTGACTGATCTGACTGCTGCTAGCTCTGGCCCACACATCACACTGCCAAAACTCATCTGCTCTCACTGTTCATCTCATCACTGTCAAGGGGAAGAAGATGTTTTTGTGTGTGTGTGTGTGTGGTGGGGTGTGTGTGTGTAGGGGGAGGGGGGGGGAGTTTGAGGGGTGGGGAGGGAGGTCAGGGGGTTAAAACTATCCAGAAATCCATTTAAAAATCTATTTTCGATCTATTTCAGCAAATGATAGCAGGACACATGTCCAAGTACTTAAGTGTGGTTGATTACAGCGAGGTGTAGCTCTGGAAACACGAAAAGCAGGGTGGCGTTTCAGGTTTGTAATTACACTGGTGAGGGGTGGGTGGGAGGGGGGGCTGTGTGTGTGGATGAATGTGTGTGTGTGTGGAGAAATGCTTGTGTGTGCCCTGAATGTGTACGTGTGGAGGAATGGTTGTGTGTGCCCAGGTATGTGTGTGTGTGTGTGTGTATCCAAGCATGTGTTTGTGTTAGGTCCAAACATGACGGAAGCCTGTCAGGCCTTAACAGGGCCGAGGGTCCACTTCCTGTCTTGTAACAAAAACCTGGGTAGCTCCGTTTAACAGCCCCGACTAAACCATAGGAAGGCAGGAGGACGTGTGTGTGTGTGTGTGTGTGTGGGTGTGTGAGTGTGTGACAGAAGGACTCACCATCGACTCAGGGCAGTATCCAGGTAGCCGTGACAGTAGGTGCTTCAAACGGGATTCACTTTTAATGGTGGTGAGCTGTTTGGGGAGGGGAGAAGTTGGTTAGAGTGGCGTCAAACTGCCCACCGTGGCAACACATGATGGTTGTGTCACTCGCGAGACCCGACCGTGTGGACTGAGGCTTGGCATGGCTCAGACGGAAGCTGAACACAGATCCAGCCTTGTCCAGAACTGTGAGGGCCATTCAGTGGCAAAACTCAACAGGCATCTTAGTCCAAGTTTACACTAGGGTTAGGCGATAGGAGCACATTTTCCTTTGGACCACCGTCACTGCTTCGGTCTGTGATTGCCGATGTATTCGGCAATTTACGTGTAGTTGTGTCACAGACTGTAGTTGATTTGCGATCAGGATCCCTGTAATCCCCTGAATCTCGATGCAGAGCCGCAGTGAAAATATGTAGGCTAGCTGACAGATGTATGCAGTGTTGAGGCGCTGAAGGTTCATTTGATTGGTAACAATCGCAAACTAGCTGTGACCATGTAGGCCAGAGACGCATGGAAATCTTGTGGACCGACCGACAGAGCAGGCCCTACCGTTTTTTTTGAAAATGTTTAATCTTTGAAGCTGTTCTCTGAGGTAAATTGATTCTCTCTTTTGAAAAAACATACTTTAAGTATGTAAGCTCTAATTATTGTCAGTTATGGAGTCCTTATCAAGAATGTGCTTTCTGCTAATGAGGGCTGTCCTGAGACAGTTAACATGCTGAGGTTTGTTGTTTATCTCCTAAGCTGTGCCTGTCTCAATTTCACTCTCGAGACAAGAACGTAATTGGCTTGTGAAAATCCTGTGTTGTCTCCAAAACCCAAGAAGGTTCACCTTCTCCACACTTCTGGCAGAAGTCTTCTGCTGCTGTGTCGACACCCCACCAGACACACACCCCCACAGACACACACACCCACCCACAGACGCACACAAACAAGAATCCTGGGAGAATCCCGGCTCTGCCAAAAGTCTCTGGCTGCACTGCCTAGTCATGAAATGAGCTAAGAGAGATTTACGATTCATAGATTCAGACCCAGAGACCCAGACATGGAGCGCTCAGAGCATGGGAAAGGTACTCTTTCTTCTATAAGAATGACTTGACACTGTCTTCATTCAATATGAATATAATTTCTGAATATGATTATTATTATCACAGCCTTAACTAATCTAGTGAATGTCCATCCTTTCATTCATCCATCCATCACTACTCCATTGTTCCTCCACACAGCCTGGAGCCGGAAGCTACTTTCTGGAGAGGTGAGATGGATGTCTGTAGCTTCTCTCTCTTCCTCCTGTCCTCTCTCTCTCTTCCACTCTATCTCTCTCTCTCTCTCTCTCTCTCTCTCTCTCTCTGTCTCTCTCTCTTCCTCTGTCTCCCCTCTCCCTCTCTCTCTCTCTTCTCTCTCTCTCTCTCTCTCTCTCTCTCTTCTCTCTCTCTCTCTCTCTCTCTCTCTCTTCCTCTGTCTCCACTCTCCCTATCCTCTCTCTCTCTCTCCTCTCTCTCTCTCTCTCTCTCTCTCTCTCTCTCTCTCTCTCTCTCTCTCTCTCTCTCTCTCGTCTCTCTCTCTCTCTCTCCTTCCCCTCCCCTCTCTCTCTCTCCTCTCCTCTCTCTCTCTTCTCTCTCTCTCTCTCTCTGTCTCTCTCTCCTCTGTCTCCCCTCTCCCTCTCCTCTCTCTCTCTCTCTCTCTCTTCTCTCTCTCTCTCTCAATGTCCCAGTCCATACTTAAAAACGAATGCAGTGGATGAGCCAGAGGTGCCAGCACATTTGAAAACACATGACAGATCCTTCTTCATCTCTCTCTCTCTTTCTCGCTCCTCTTCTCGCTCGTTCTGCTCGCGCTCTTTCTCTCGCCGAAAGATAAACAAATGCAGGCTGGCCAGATAGAGCTTCTAAAGGCCAGTGGCTTTTTCCTTTCAGAGGCTGAAGCTTAGGCTCATCAAAGGCCCAGCCCGTGCGAGGCAGCCGTCCATTAGAGAGAAAGAGAGAGAGAGGCCTGGTGATTACAGTGCTGAACCAAGGTGGCACACACACACACACTTCCAAAGACATTGATAGACAGACATTATTTGACTATTCCTTCTCCATTTCTCTCTTTTCTCTCCATCCATGTAACAGCAGGTGCAGGGACCAGGACAGGGTGACATTACACCCCCCCCCACACCCCATTTCTTCTCTCTCTCTTTCTTTCACTCTTTTCACTCCGTTCTCTGTCAGCCCTCGAACCTTCCACAAGTGGCAGTTACAGGACCACGTTTCAACTCTGTCTGGCGCTGGAGAAAAGAGCCTTTCACAGCTCGCCTGCTTCCTGTGGGGGCTAGGAGAAGGAATCAAGAGCTGACGTGTGCTGCCTTCACACATTCCTCCGCCACAATGAATATGATTAACGGAGAGAGAGGGAGAGAGAGACATAGG